>NC_142858.1:30302500-30602500 GCF_061612785.1 Hesperophylax consimilis | reverse complement strand
TGTTGATGGACTGAATGTTACCGAAATAAGCATGGATGAGATAGAAAGATCGATTAAATGCATGAAGAATGGTAAGGCTGTCCGTTTCTACAATATTGCTGCTGAATATTTTAAAGGAGGTAGCCGTATAATTCTCACATGGTTATGCAATCTTTTTAACCAATGTTTAAATGAGGGTTGGAGAAGGGCTGTGATCATGCCATTATACAAAGGGTCACGTATAGAATGAGGGAATCATAGTGCTATTATCCTGCTAAGTTCAGTTGGCAAACTGTATGGTAGAATTTTAATTGAAAGGGTAAGAAAGGAAACAAAAGATAAAACATGGGATGTGCAAAGTGCTTTTATGAGTGGAAGGGGGTGCATGGACCAGATCTTCTCATTGCGTATGCTCACTGAGAAGTTTCTGGCAAAAACCAGAGACTTTTCTGTGCCTTTGTAGATCTACAAAAGGTATACGACCGTGTCGACTAGTAAAAGCTATGGAAGGTGTTGTCCAAGTATGGAGTGAATACAAATCTGACTCAGGCAATTGCGTCTCTATATGAGGGAAGCGTTGCATGTGTTAGGGTGAACGGTGGTTTTACGGAGTGGTTTGATATCACAAAAGGTGTCACCGTGGTTATTCAATCTATACATGGATAATTGTATGTAAGAATTGAAAGAGGTGGGATTGGGCGCGAATTTGAGTAATTTGAAAGTATGTTGCCTGTTGTATGCTGATAATGCGGTGCTGATTGCTAATAATATGGATGATCTACAGTCTCTGAATGAGATAACGAAGTAAGTCTAAAGTACGAAAAGAGTATGCAATATAGCTGTGAATGAGGAATACTTGGAGCAGGTGGATAAGTTTGTGTATTTAGGAAATAGTTTTACGAGAGATGGGAAGGCTGACAGAGATATTGAAAGAAGAGTAAATGCAGTTAACTCCATTAATGGAGGACTGAACGCAGTTGGCGCCAACAAAAATTTGTCCAAAGAAGCGAAGTTAGCAGTCCACAATGGAGTGCTGGTACCTACCCTGATGTATGGAAGTGAGGCATGGAACTGGCAAAGAAAGGATGAAAGTAGATTGAATTTTGTTGAAATGAGATCCCTGAGGCGTATGTGTGGTATAAATCATGTATGATCTCGTGAGGAATGTGGAGATCCGCAAAGAGTGCAAGACTGATGTAAGCGTAATGAGTAAGATAAGGAAAGGGACGCTTAGATGGTTTGGGCATGTAGAGCAAATGAGCGAAAAAAGGAGTGTAAGGAGGATATGTGATGTAAATGCGAATGGTAGCAGAAGTCGGGGACGCCCGAGGAAGACATGGCAGGATCAAGTGAATCAGATACTCAAGTCGGGCCATGTCAAGAGTCAGAATAATAGAAGAGTATGTATGAAACGATGTATGAATGTGAATGAGGCAAGAAGTGTGTGCCAAGACAGAGTTGTTTGGCGGTCCGTCCTCCCTGCCTACCCCTGCGGGGAAACGGCGTGATAGTTAGTTAGTTAGTTCAACTATATCAAACCTTCCACGCTTTTTTACCCCCTTTCCCTTTTATAAATTCCCATCCCTCCTCCCTTCCTCCACTTCCCCCCCCTTTTATCGATTTTTTTCATTTTTCTCCAATATTCAAAGTCTTTTCAACAATGTCAAACAATCCCCCCTTTCTTCCCCCGTCTCCTCCTTTAGATCATATTTACTGCATCAGATATTAATAAATATCCTACTTTAATAAAACACATCAAATGAAACAATCGATAATAAACAATCAGTCTCACGCTCTATGACGTAGGACAATGCATGTGTTGTGAGAAAGACAGAGAATCCAATGATTAATGTAAGTATTGTGCTGCACCAAAGGTTGAGATATACCCTGATGCTTGCCAACCTCCGACTGTTGGTAGAAGATATGCCCTGATGCTTGCCAGCCTCCGACTGTAGGTTAAAGATATGCCCTGATGCTTGCCAACCTCCGACTGTTGGTAGAAGATATGCCCTGATGCTTGCCAGCCTCCGACTGTAGGTTAAAGATATGCCCTGATGCTTGCCAACCTCCGACTGTTGGTAGAAGATATGCCCTGATGCTTGCCAGCCTCCGACTGTAGGTTAAAGATATGCCCTGTTGCTTGCCAACCTCCGACTGCTGGTAGAAGATATGCCCTGATGCTTGCCAGCCTCCGACTGTAGGTTAAAGATATGCCCTGATGCTTGCCAACCTCCGACTGTTGGTAGAAGATATGCCCTGATGCTTGCCAACCTCCGACTGTTGGTAGAAGATATGCCCTGATGCTTGCCAGCCTCCGACTGTAGGTTAAAGATATTCCCTGACGCTTGCTCACCTCCGACTGGAGGTTGAAGATATACTTTGATGCTTGCCAACCTTCGATAGGAGAGAGCGTCCGAAAAAGAAGTAGATAAAAATTTATCTTTAAAGAAATATTTTATTTTTATTTGTATTGGTTACTACAAAAAATGATGGATTGATATCTCCGTGGTGACTTTTGTTTGAAGGTACTGATTAACAGGTACTGAGGTACGGGTATGACAACTTCAGTAAATACGGCTTTATCTGCCGAGATAATGGAACGTTACAAGTAGCCTCCGGAGGTAGCGAATCGCTCAGTCGCCTGACCGTTCTGGATTAGGTGGTTACTCCTCTTTACTTTACTAAAATGACGGAACCCGACAAAAAAGTTCCCCTTAGTGAAAATTCTTCGGACAATGGCTCTGGTAAATAGATCTTAAATTATAAATGAATCACTCTTTTTAAATGGCTTATTTTTATTTCTTATTTAAATAATGAATTATTTTAAAGTTATTAAATCCAGAACCAATCGGATCTATAGGTGATAAATGACTTGAGGCATCATTGTAAATCTATTATGGTATTGTGTAGA
This sequence comes from Hesperophylax consimilis, assembly GCF_061612785.1. NCBI lineage: Eukaryota > Metazoa > Arthropoda > Insecta > Trichoptera > Limnephilidae > Hesperophylax > Hesperophylax consimilis. The sequence continues at coordinate 30,599,610 of NC_142858.1, read as the reverse complement.
AAATATTAATCTTTTGAGTGAGAAATTATTATTTTCCTCATAATTTTTGAGTGATTTTCGTTTAACCTGCTTCATGATGTCTTCATCTCGTTTAATAAGAATTAAAAGAATTAAAAAATATGTATTGTATCTTCACCTTTATATTATTTTAACACTTTTTTGTTTTATTATTTTTTTTCACATTGTATAATTTGTATAATGCTTTCATTCTACTTTGTGCCAACAGCACGTTGGCATTATTACAGAACACTTCCTAGAATCTGTTTTACCTTATTTTACGAACTTTTTAAGTTAAAAGTTTTATCCGCTAAACTACTCAATCGTATTTTCCTGATAAATACCAGTTTTCAGTCACCTGCCATATTATTTAAGTTAGATCATAACAGATACAAAAACGAAAAGCTATTTGGGTGATCTTTGAACGAAACGTAGCGATTCTATTGGTGGCTAAGAAACAATGTTTATAAAGTTTGTACAACGTAACATTATAACCGATTTACTTTGAGATATGCAACCCACAAATTGACAATTGTTTAACAAATCGTAAGATTCGGTTCACCACTCATTATCACTTGTAATTTATGCATTAAGTACATTGTATGATCGCGTGCTAAATACATTTACTCATGCAGGTAATGATAAAAATAATGAATTGTTTGATGCTAAATGCTTGTACTTTAATTCTATTAACTCTGATTTGTAAAGTTTCTCTATTTTATTTGTTTGTTGTTGGAAATTACTCATGAATTAAAGTAGTAAAGCAATGTTATTTGAAGTATGGTTCCTCGCGCAAAGTGCTATTAAATTCTGGGTAATCCACAATTGATCTTCTAATCTAGAATCACATCACATCCAGAAATTTTACCCACCGACATCGATGACTCTTTTTTATCTCGACAAACGGTTCGACATGGTTCGGCTCGCAAGTGTACATGCAGCATGAGATAGAAAAATAACTAAAATTACCTTTCACCGGTACATTGAAAATGTTCTTGGATTTCCCCTAATTATATGAATTTCTCACATTTCTCTCAATCGCTCACCCTCTCTCTAGAAAAGGTTTTTTACATTCATGTACCTACGTATATTGTAAACAATCTGGCAGGACGTTGGTTAATATTGCTGAACGGTTTTCACCTCTATCAACAGACCATACTGTTTACCTACTAAAAGCTCTCGTGGCAGAATTTAGTTTCCAACATATTATTCAATTAACGACCACTAAGATTTGTGTATTAATCTAAAAAAATCACGTATTTTAACATTTTGAGATAGAATGTATTAAAGCGTCGTGTGAATAAACGGTCAAGTGCCGAGCTGAATTTTTGGTCTGGTTCTGAACGAAGCATCAGATGATTATCAGAATTGTAATACAGATGGTCAACTGACGCAAAATCCAATTAATATCATACAAACATCTTCAAGATCGATTAGAGGTTGTAACGTCAGCGATTAAGTGTGTAATTTAATGATATCTCTTTATTCAAGAGAAATAATTTGTTTGTGACAAAAAAATATTATTTTTCCTGTCAGAGATTGCAAACAATATCAGTGTAATAAAGGAAATCGTCAAATATTTTGCGAGATAGTCTTTCAATCAAGATTAGCAGATGAGAATTTATTGTTATTGTGGATTAACATTTATCATTAGGGAGACTTGATGGAATGTTTGATCACTGATAAGGACACGATATTAGGTATACTTGTGAAGTATATTCTGACAATTTCATTTCATAACAGACTAACTTCCTTTTACTATGATTGCTTGTAATTGTAATTTGCGAATCTTCCAAACCAATGTTTTGGATAACATGTTTCACTTAGTTGGCCGTGAACATCTCAAATCATATCCCACTTTACTATCTGTTCACGCGATGGATTGTGGATTGGTGTTGTGAAACCGGACTGTAGTTGGGAATACTGCTTCCAACGGTCTGGTGCCAGTGAGACTGTGACATCCCCAATCGGGGTGTGTTGTGAGGCTGAAGTCAGTGGAGAGGGAAGGAGATGCAGTAGAAGAAGGTGAGAAAGTATTCAGGTTATTCAGATATTGTCTCCAAACACGGCTATAGCCATTTTAAGCAACGTTTAAATTCTGAATGGTGGTCTTACACCACGCGGATCTAAGAGTATCTTCAGCTCGGGAACAGGTGCAAGTTTACAATATATTGTTTTTAATTAATGAACGGTGAAAGAACACTAATTAATCAAATAAATTTAACTTACTCGACTAGTCGAGACAACTTACTTGCTAGTCGAGAGTCTTACCCCTCGACCGCGGAGACCGTCAGCATGTGAGTGTTGCCTGTACTGTCTAAAGCCCGTTGAGTCTAATACATTTGGGTTTCAGTGTGTCATCCAGTTTAAAACATAAGGGTTTCCTTGTAATTGAGTTTAATACATGTGGGTTTCCTTGTAATTGAGGTAAATACATGTGGGTTTCCTTATTATCGTGTTCAATACATGTGGGTTTCCTTGTTATCATGTTCAATACATGAGGGTGTTTTTGTCATCCAGTTTGTTATACATGGGGTTTCCTTGTAATTGAGTTTAATATAAGTGTGTTTCCTTATTATCGTGTTTATTACATGTAGGTTTTCTTGACATCCAGTAATACATGTGAGTTTCCTTGTAATCGAGTTTAATACAAGTTGGTTGCCTTTCTCTGATTTACTTTGTAAATAGATGTCTGTGGGGAAATGTGGATAAAAGCGAACATTCTCTTCAATTTTGTTGCTTTATATCTTATAATTAAGCTGGAATATTTTTTTTAATTAAATTTTCAAATTGCACTTAATACATGTGTGCGCTAGGCTATCGATATATAATATACATACCTAGTCCATTTAGAGAAGTCCTCGCTTGGGATGGTATACCTACGGTTTGTATATATATATATATATATATATATATATATATATATATATATATATATATATATATATATATATATGTACCTGGGGTATTTAGAGAATTCCAAGCCTGCGACGATGGTTTTATATCAATACAAATGTATTTGAGGTAATTTGACGTTGTGTATGTGTATGTCATGTACTAAAGTTTGATGTAACCACCATAAATATCTCGGACTCAAACTAAAACCAGGCTAACATTGAATTTAAAACTACACAAGTGAAATGTAACCACTAAATTTAAGTACATGCGTATTATGACCATTAACGTTATTTATCATTTCTGCAGAATACATACCTACTTCACATGACTTGTATTGAAAGATCTGTGCGAAATACATTCCATGTGAAAATAAGAAAAGATTTGTCATTTTCATTACTTGACCGTGACTATGAAGAATTTAATCTCCACAAGATAAAGAACATATTTATTTTAAGATCATCGATAAAAAGTCTTTATAGCTGTATTGTTCTATAATTTAGATAGATACTTGCTATTATAAACGTAATATATTATGTACTTGCGTACATATTTTAGATCTATTATTAAAGTATGTTGTGGCATTATAGCAATGCGTGTAACATACACACAATGTGACATCAAACATGACATCAATTGCAGCAATTAAATATGAACATGTGTCATTCTGCACATTCTATCTATGGAATATTCCGTTGCTAAAACCGTTTTTGCTGTTAATTATTTTGTAATTAACTATGTATGTTTGTACAGTTAGGAAATAGCATAACAGAGAATTTTTAGAATCATAATACAGAATAAGCTTACCTTTCACAAGAATATAAAATTCGTGAATCCTGTGAACCTTCACGGAGAAAAATGACTATTGAAAATTTATTAAGAATGCCTAATATTATGATTTTCATGTACACGTGTTCCGACATCGTGATAATTTATTCGTAATTTACTAAAAGTTTATCAGGAAAACTGTTAATTCATTCGTAAGGTCTGCAATTCCGTTTTTACCGAAATTACAAATAATTTGCAGAGATTCTTTATACATCATTGAAGAAGAAAATAATACAAATAAATCTAAATGAAACAGAACAAGACACAGAACAATAATAAGAAAAAGGTCTTAACTAGGAATATAACCCAGGATCTCTGCCTTACCGCAACAACCGGTTTGACGGCCGGCGTGGTCTAGTGGTATACGCTTTTGACTACAGATCCGAAGGTCGCGGGTTCGAACCCGGCGTGCGCAAATAAATTTTATTTGATTAATTTGTGTTATTTCACAATTAATTAATTTAAAATAATATATAGTATATTTGCCGCACGTTCCAGAGTGGAAGATACTCTCAGTATCGCCCTGGTGTAAGACCACCATTCAGAATTGAAACGTTGCTTGAAATGGCTTTAGCCGTGTTTGGTGACCAGATCTGAATAGCCAGGTACTTCCCCACCTTCCTCTTCCCCATCTCCCTCCCCTCCCCAATACCCTCAGCCTCACAACATACCCCAATATGGGGATGCCATAGTCTCACTGCCTCCAGACGGGAGCAGTTGGGACTCTTGTGCGGTATTACTGTAAAAAAAAAAAAAAACCTCTTTAACCGCTCGACCATCGGGACCTAATTATCACAAGTAAAATATTTTTGTTGTTTGTTTTTGGGGTGTTATGCCATGTTGCGCTAACATATAAGAAGGAGTTAGCGCAACACGGCATAACACCCCAAAAACAAACAGCAAAAATGCTTTTGGCCGTGAAATGAAATCTAAAAACTTAGAAGTAAAATATGTTAAAAAATAATTGTAAGATAATATTGTTGTGAATTGTGAATGATGTATTACATTTAGTTCCCAATAGTCGAGTTGCTAAAGACGTTGCCCCAGTAAAACAAAGATCCTGGATTCAATTCCCAGTTGAGACCAAGTTGTACCAAGAGACCACTTTGTACCAAGTACAAAGAAAGTATTGTTTTTTATATTCTATTTTTCTCTGTGCACTCTTATCCGGGAACAAATAATGTACTCTTTTTTAATTGTATTTTTCTCTGTGTACTCTCTTGTCCGGGTTCAGAGAAAAAAAAATATTTTACTAATAGAAATTGTTCAAAAAGTCATAATAAAAATAATACTTAAATAACCTCCCCACTGAACGCGTATTCGAAGAATTCAAAGATCCTACATTTAGGACGGGTTGTTTCGGAGGATTTGAACAATTCTCCAAATTTCAAAGTTTTCAGTTCTGTGAAAGATTTTTTCAAGTTCTGTTTTTACTTCAGTTCTGTCATGCAACTAGCCTATGATGATATAATAACAGAACTTGAATAGGACTCTCACAGTACCCAGAAATGAACGTTGAAATTTGATGAATTGTTCAAATTCTCCGAAACAACCCGCCCTTAAAGAAAAAGATAAATACTCATTCATAGCTGAAAATCGAACCTGAATTAAATATATATGTTCATGCCCTAAACTACACACTTCTTTTACCCAGCATCATTATACTCACAAAGGAAAACATTTCTTTAATAAATTACCAGAAGGAATTAGAAGCATTAATGATAAAAAAACAACTATTAAACAATATAAAAAAATATTTTAAGGAAATCGTTAACAAAAAAACTGATTCCCCTAGTTTCACTTGAAAATCTCACAAATTATCCCACTATACTCTATTTATCCTCCATCATATATATTTTTTCTTCCTTCCAAATACAATAATTTGTATGGATTTTAATTTTGTAATTTTTTTTACTTTGTAACCAAGTTATATTAATTTTTCTCAAATTTACACTCCTCTACCATCCACAAGCAAATGCTTTTAATGGAAGTGTAGTATAAATTAAAACAGTATGACTTGTAAATATTTATTGTAAAAAACACAAATAATGAACAAATACAAATGCCAAAAAAAATATATATATTATATTATATCATATTTTTCTCTGTGCGTTCTTGTCCGGGTACAGAGAAAGTACTGTTTTTTTTATATTCTTTCTTTCGAAAGTACTGTTTTTTATTTATTTTTTCTCTGTGCACTCTTGTCTAGGAACAGAGAAAGTACTATTTTTTGATATTGTATTTTTTGAACGATAAATAGATATTCAGTAATACGTCAAGCTAAGCCCATCCGCAATCTCCGAAATCCTTCACTTACATTTAGTTGATTGATTATAGTACATAAAATATTTTAATCACCTTTTGCTTAATCCTCCAATGGGTTTATAAATCTCTCAATTATCAGCTGTCGACCCTCGCTAAGTAAAAACATGTTGATATTAGATATGCTTCCAATTAATCTCAGTTTGATGAATAGCGCACATAATAATACGGTTGTCATTAAAGAATTGTATTTCGTTAATTGAATATTGATCTCACTCATACAATATTGGTTGCGTGGTTATTTATCAGTGGCATTTTTCTAAATAATATAATATTTATCTAAATATATCTTAAGACATTTTTGATTCAAACGTTTTCTATAGTAATCTGATTAGAGATTATTACATGAAAATCAAATTGTGATTCCGCTTTAGACGCTAAAATAATTGGAGCAGGGAAAACAGAATGAGAAGGTTGATAAATACCTAGCCATTCAGATCTGGTCATCTATATCTTATGAAGACTAAATACATTTCAGGCGATGACGTGATGTATTTATTCTGTCCATGGTGATTTATAGCCTACATCCAATTGTTAGACCTAACCTCTAACCTAGTCTATCTCCTTCACTCTGGAAAGAGGTGAAAAGGCGCAAGTGTTAAAACGGCCCTATTTTCAAATGACATATCATGGCATTTATTTTTTTATACGACACGTACAAAACAAATGCAACGTGCTCTTCATATATTTAAAAATATTTGTCAAAAGTCTAACATCGACATTTTTTCGGAGTCACTGCCCAAATTTAAAAAACCCATGATGTCAATAATATAAACTGTTCAATTCGCATACATATACATGCACACTCACACATATACACTACATACTCCCCCTGCGAATTACTGAATATATATACCCCATACAAAGACATTACAAGAAAACTTTTGGGCCCTATTATTGGCAAAAGTAAACCAAATTATTCCATACCTCAGGTGAAATTAATGAAACATAGTGTAGGGCCTACTAATTTTAGAGACTGGCAAGATCTTGTTTATCGCCACACTGGGACGCATGCGCGTTCCATATTTGAAAGCCACGTGTGACAGCTGGTGCCCATCTAGAAAGTAGTCATAACTTTTTTTAAATCTAGAAAATCCAGGTTAAATACCATCATTCAAACCAGATCTGAATGGCCAGGTACTTTCTAAGCCTCTTCCGAGGTTGAGGGTTTGAGGTTCCCTAGGCCGGGGTCTCTCGAGTCTAGGTGGAAGTCTGGTCCTGACTGATACGATACGTTATGTTTGTATCTGGCAATAAACTTTTTATCTTTATTTCAAACATAAAGTCCAGTCGTGCCTGACAACAATATTATTGTGATGACGTGTTGTGTTTCAAGTAACATTTTGATTCATTGTACACGTACCTTAATAACAATTAAATGATTTGTATATCGCCGTGTTCTTGATGCCGAGGGCCCTGGGCTCGTGCCCCGCGTGCCCATAGAGTAAAGACGGAACTGCAAGGGGGGCCATCAGCATTTGCTAACCGTTAGATCCGCCCTGTTCCCCTCTCCCTTCAGCCTCACAGCCTTGTGACTTTTGGCTGTACTAGAACTAGAGTGCTAATATTACAATAATGGCATTACTGATGTTAAAATCGTTACTGACCAAACAACATAATACTGTTGAATTTTTCAAACTTATAACTCCATACGGAATTCACATATTAAAATAAATAAACAATAGTATCTATGCAATACACAAAGTATAATGATATCCACTGAGAAATTGTGCTCGGATTATGTTAACTATTTCGGAAATTACGTACTTCCTATACACTTAGACACAATACGTAATAAATAATTTATTTACATCCCAATAAATAACTAATTTTATTATAATCTTTAATACACAATTGATGTGACATTCGACAGCGTTATTAATTACTATACTTATACTAGTTGCGTCACGGCGCGTTACATGCTTTATCTTTACTGCCAGCAATAGGATTACCATTAAGCTTTAAATACATACAAAACCTGCATACATAAGGATCACATACTTTTTTTACATATCTAAGACAACATTCTAAATAATAACTCTTTATTTAGAAAAATGTACTTTGCCTTCCGAGAACATACAATACAATATCTGGAGAAGAGATGATGTGGAATTTATTAAAAATACACACAAATAATCACTTTACATTCGGTTATCCGTAAAAAAATAATTCTATGGAAACAATAAATATGCGCATTTTCATCCGAACTTATATTTGATGACTTTGAAGTAAGACAACCAACATCATATATTTCTACCATGCAACATTACAAATTTACTAAGACAATATTCTATGCAAAACTGTACCTTTCAAAATTAATAGATATCTTGGAAAAACAACAAGTCTCCCAATTCCAAAATTTTGGGGCAATTCAATTTTAAATTAACACGTTAGGGTATTTAAAAATCATTACCATAAAGAATGAGATATTTAAATATGTATTTAATAGATTTTAAATTTCACTTTAAAATAACACACAAAAAGTGAGTTTATTAAACAATATAACATAAACACAACACACTAAGATTTTTTATTTGTTTATTTCGACATAGATTATGTAAAATAATAACGGTTATATGTATGTGGACATCAGAACAGACCCTTTCTCACAATAGATTATGTAAAACAATAACGGTTATATGTATGTGGACATCAGAACAGACCCTTTCTTACAATAGATTATGTAAAACAATAACGGTTATATGTATGTGGACATCAGAACAGACCCTTTCTTACAATAGATTATGTAAAACAATAACGGTTATATGTATGTGGACATCAGAACAGACCCTTTCTTACAATAGATTATGTAAAACAATAACGGTTATATGTATGTGGACATCAAAACAGACCCTTTCTTACAATAGATTATGTAAAACAATAACGGTTATATGTATGTGGACATCAGAACAGATCTACAACAAAAATAAATGTGTTTTAACTTTGTTTCAAAGTAATAGTGTCGCCCAAACCTCCAACGGTGTTGGACGCGAGTGAGCGCCGTAAACAGTGAATAAATAAAATAACACCTTCAATCCAAGACAAATTATATAAATACATAAATTTACGGAAAATAAATTTTTTTAACCTGGAAAAATGGAGGAAGCGGTTGATCCGCATGCCTTCATAACAAAGGCGAAACTAAACATAAGTGACTTACATACAATCATAGAAGAAAATAAACTTACCAAAGAAACCAAATCAAAAATGATGAAAGAAAAAAATAACATCATGGAAATGATATCGCACATGGCAATAGAATTAGCTAAATTACAAGAAAAGTGTGATATTCAAGAAAAAAACCAAGCACAAAAATACCCATTTTCATACTCTTCTGCAGTAAAAAACTTAATATCACAAACGCAAGAAAAACGGTTTCCTATAATAATTAAAAGCTTAAAAGAAGAAGACACTGAAAAAATAAAAGAGAAAATACAAACGATTAAAATATCGCAGTTGGGAATTCGAGTATATGAAATTAAAAAAACAAAAAAAAAACCTTATAACATGCCCAGAAAAAGAAGACGCAAAAAAAATTAAAAGATAAGATAAATGAAGTCGACAAAACCATAATAGTGGAGGTACTTCTGAAAACGGATCCATGCGTAATATTCAAAGGTCTTGACAAAGACTATACCGAAAAATAATTCTTAGAAGACATCATTGAACAAAACAACGACATCAAAATGATATGTGAAAAATACCAAGACAAAGAAATATTACAAGTTAAGGCCATCATTACAAACAAAAAAACTAACAGCAAAAACTTAATACTACAAACAAATCCCGAAATGAGACTACATCTTATTAATAATAAAAAAAATTCATCTAGGATTCATGAGAATCTATGTAGAAGACTGCAGTCCTCTTACCCAATGTTTCCACTGTCAAAGATTTGGACACACAGCACAAAAATGCTACAATAGAATGAATAAACCAACATGCAAGCACTGTTCAGAAGATCATTCCATCTCCGAGTGTAAATCCCTGGAACTGCCACCCAAATGCGCTAACTGCAACTCAGCTAACAAGAAGAAAGAAATAAACTCCTTGAACAGTAAAATGAATGAAGTAGACCACCGAACAAACAGCGAAACATGTAAGTTCCGATCTTACATGCTTAAATTAGCCAAAGAAAGAATTAACTACGACATTGAATAAAAATCTTATAAATAATTTTGTAAAATACAACCGAAAATGCATTAAATGGATGATTTCTTAAGTAACGAATTAGAGTTAAATATTAAAATTCAAGAATATGAATGTATATGTACCGATTCGTGTAACAAAATTATTTCTAAAAACATCAATGATATAATTATTATGCACATAAACATCCGTAGTATTCAAAAAAATTTAGATGAATTAATTCTAAAAATAAATAATTTAACTAAAAAACCGGACTTCATAGTGTTATCCGAAACATTTACGAACGCTGAATCACCGTCTTATCACTTACCTGAGTACAACTATATTTCTACCAAAGTGGACATCAATAAAAATTCGGGAATAATAATATTTGCAAGCAATAAATTTAGTATTGTTAACATAATAGAACATCCAATACACTTAGTAAACTGCATCGAAGTACATTTCAAACTCGGCAAATCAATATACTATCTAATAGCTATCTATAGAACGCATGGCTCGAGTATTATTACGTTTATAAATGACCTCAAATACATATTATTAAAATTAAAAAATAAACTTTGCTTCGAGATTTTAACGTTAATATTAATGAAAAAATAGAAAATAATAACAAAAATGAATACATCAATTGTATGACTGAACAAAATTTTATATCTTGCATAAATAAAAATACTAGGGAAATAAAAGAACATACTCCATCTTGTTTAGACCACATTTGGACAAATGTAAACATTAAAGATCTTCACAAAATTAAATCAATTGTTTGGAAAACTAACATAACTGATCATCACTCATGCTTACTTCTGTATAATAATAATATTAAACATAAAAAACATAATTTAGTAACCAAAAAATCAACAATAGATATGACTATTCTCTCAGAAAAATTAAAAAAGGAGGATTGGAATAATGTTTTAAACAGTGATGATACTGAAATTTGTTCGACTAACTTCGAAAATATTATGTCACAACACATTAAAAATTCGACAACTGAGATAACAACACACATAAAATCAAAATTAAGATGTTTAAAGCCTTGGATTACCAAAGGACTTATTATATCTATCAGAAATAAAGAAAAACTTTACAAAATAACTTTAAAAAATCCCCAAGATGAAAAAGCATATATTTTCTATAAAAAATATAAAAATAAATTAACATCTTATATTAAAAAAAGTAAAGAAGTGTATTTTAAAAATAAAATATATCTTCAGAAAATAACCATAAACAAATGTGGAAAACTGTTAATTTCGCCATAGAAAATACAAAAAAAACACAAAAAATTAAGTACATTGAACATGATAAAAAAATTATAGATGCCAATATACAGCCTAAACAATGTGCAAACATATTTAATTCCTTCTTTGCAAATGTTGGGAAAAATCTTGCGAAAAATATTCATAAGCCTTCAAACCAAGAAAACCATAAAAATAAAAATATACAGAAACGTAATATACTTTCAATGTTTGAAACAACAACAGAATGTGAAATTTCGAAAATAATAGAAAATATGAAAGGAGGTTCGTCTCCCGGTTTTGATTCTATTACAACACACATGTTAAAAACTATGAAACCTCACTTAATAAAACCTATCACTCATTTAATAAACTTAAGTTTAACAAATGGAATTTTTCCAATGAACTACAAAACCACAATAATCTCACCTATTTACAAATCTGGAGATCCACATCAAGCAACGAATTATCGCCCAATATGTCTAATTTCTAATATAGGAAAGATCTTTGAAAAAATAGTAAAAAAACAATTGGTAAATTTTCTAGATAATAATAAAATATTACACAAAAACCAGTTTGGCTTTATAAAATCTCTCAGCACACAAGATGCTATTGCTAACGTAACTTCATACATTTACGAATCATTAGATAAAGGTAAAAAATGTGCGGGTATATTTATTGACCTTAGAAAGGCATTCGATAGCATATCCCATGAGATGCTATTAAAAAAATTGAATAATATCGGCATAAAAGGCAACGCGATTAAATGGATCACCGACTACTTAAAAAACCGTCCTCAAGTAGTAAAAATCAATCGTGTTAATAGTGATCAAGAGATTACAAGCTTTGGAATCCCCCAAGGTACAGTGCTTGGACCAATTATATTTACTATATATGTAAACGATATTTTTTTTCAACCTTTACATGGTCAAATTACGTCATACGCTGATGATACAGTATTAATAATAAGTGATTAGACTTGGGAAAAAGTAGAACTAAAGGCCACAGAAGACATCAACACGCTCAAGAATTTTTTCGACACTAATTTACTGTCACTTAATAATGAAAAGACATTTGTAATTCCATTTGCAATCCATAAAAATGATACTCCTAAAAATTTTAACATTTTCATACATAATAATACTAAAATTCACAGCCAAAACTATTGTAAATCAAACTGTACAGTACTAAAAACAACAAATAAAATTAAATATCTAGGAGTAATTATTGATAAAAATCTGAAATGGAAGGAACAAATATGTCAAGTAGTAAACAAAATTAGAAAATTAATATATATATTTTTAAGAATTAGAAACTTTCTGTCGATAAAATTTTTATATTTAATTTACTTTGCCTTAGTTCAATCCACTTTACAATACGCGCGTATAAATATAACCTTCTTCCAATTGAAATTATACAAAGAACAATTATTAAAATTATATTAAAAAAATCCTTTGACTACCCAACAGAACGCCTGTTTGAAGAATTTCAAGTACCTACATTTAAAGACCTATATATTAAAAACTCACTAATCCAAATTATAAAAGAAAAAGATAAACATCAATTTTTAAATGAAAACAGAACGCGACTTAGACATGTTTTTCTATGCCCAAAACTAAATACGTCTTTTGCACAACATCATTATACTTACCAAGGAAGAACTTTTTTCAATCGTCTACCAGAAGAATTCAGAAGCATTAATGATAAAACCCGAATACTGCGCTCTGTCAAGAGACACTTTAAAAATATTCTGAAAAAAAAAAACTACTGTCACTTAATTAATCTCACAAATATCCTTAGTTTTCCATAACTTCCTTTCTTTTTTAAAAAAATATTATATTAATATATTATCCTTCACTACTATCAAAAAAATACTACAGCAAACATACATTTATGTACAATGAATTATTTAAATACTAACTAACAACAACATTTATGTACACTCCCCTTCCATACACAAGCAAATGCTTTCAATGGAAGAGTAGTAAAAAGACCCAAGATGTAAAATGAATTATGTACCATGTAAGCATATTATTAAAAATAAAAAATAATTACAAAAAAAAAAAAAAAAAATACAAGTAGATAAAATGAATATATACCGCCTGTCTAACAATAGTTGGTGGAGTAATGGTTCGCATAGTTGTCTTGCAAGCAGTTGATCGGGTTTCGGTTCTCGACCGTGGCAATTGTTTTTTTTTAATTTTTAAATTATGTGTAAAAAGTGTTATGAAGATCGAGCCAGGGAGAGGGGCGGGGAGGCAATGAAATTCTCAGAAGTCGGCAGGAAAGGGCGGCGGCACACAGTGGGCTGAAAATCGCCTTTCATAGACATAGAGACTTGAATTTTCAAGGGTATTTTTTTTTGGCTAGAAATGGATTCTGCTGATCATTACTATGCTATAAAATGTCATACGAAGCAATTGCGTGTACAAATGAAAGAGTTATAACTTTTTTAAGAAAAATTTGTATGGCGCTGACATTAAAAATGAGGCTATCTCTGGAATCATAAGGTTGGCCGTTCTATCTTTACACACAGATAATACTACTATTTATTTGTATTTTTTTGACATAATTCATATTGTGGCGCAAGGTGCGATTTTTTTTTTTAAATCCTCAAAGTTGCAAAAAACCCTTTTTAATGTTGATGATTCATTTTAATGCTTAAATGCTTTTAGGCTTGCAGTGTAAATAAAATATTGTAAACTTGACAAAGCATACTCATATGTAAAGCATTTAAGCATTAAAATGAATCTTCAACTTTAAAAAGTTTTTTTTTCAACTTTGAGGATTTTAAAAAAAAATCACAAGTTTTGCCACAGTAAAAAGTATGTCAAAAAATACAAATAAATAGTAGTATATTTGTGTGTAAGGATATAATGGTCAACTTTATGATTCCAGAGATAGCCTCATTTTTAATGTCAGTTCCATACAAATTTTTCTTAAAAAAATGATGACTCCTTCATTTGTACACGCAATTGCTTCATACAAAATTTTATAGCATATTAATGATCAGCAAAATCCATTTCTAGCCAAAAAAATACCCTTGAAAATTCAAGTCTCTATGTCTATGAAAGGCGATTTTCAGCCCACTGTGCAGCAGGTGGCCGGTCCAGACGATGCGAGAGGCTTTTGATATACTGACACACTCCGGACCGGAGCTCCGGACCAAAAAGGTCCCTTTCCTTTCATAATGAGTTTTTATTTATTTGGTTTTGGGAAATATGATATAATTTAGAGTTTGTTAAAATTTAATGCAAAGGGAACATGACTGCAATTTGGGGAAGTCAGACTTTTGACTGAAGGATTGGCTTAGGTTTTTTTTTATATGTGTGTGGTATGTAGGTACATGCGCAAAGCATTTCGGAAATGGGCTTTCGTGGGTGGGAATTCCCGCATAAAGTGTTTCCGCTATTAACCACGACGCCATGTCTCCGAATGGATAGGTTATTACTTATCAGGAAACGGCCTGCAATCCCGTTTTCAACCAGATTACCAATAATTTGAAGAGATTTGACCTCCACGGAAGCCGGTATTAGCACCCACTCCGTATCACAACACACTTTTGTTTTGTAACAACTCTTGATATTACTAATGTTATTAAATAAATAAAAATTGTCAAAAAGCATATAAGTATTGCTTTCTTATTCTTGTTCATCACTCTAACATTGGCAAGTGTCTACTCTTTTCGCACACCAACATAATTTCTAAAGAAATCCGACGAAAAACGAACAGATCGTGCTTGTTTGAATTTTTATGATGTATACCGGTTTACACGAAGCCTAAAACGCCCAAAATGGGTAGCCAAAAAATCTTTCAGTAACGACTCGGTTCGGACTTTTTTCTTCCGTTTCATACTTTACTCGGGTCCTGTACCTACTTATTGTGAGCTAAATAATATTTTTTATAAAACAGATAAGGATGATAACAATATCACCAATCGATGGCTGAAGTAGATAATTTAGGTTCACATTCCTACAAACAAAATGATTGTTTCACGTTTCTCATAGAACATAAGATAGCCACAGTAGTGTTAACGCTATCTCCTATAATGTGAAGCAGTAATAGCTTATCAAGTATCATGAAATGTGTATAAAACGTTTTCTCGTAGCTTTGTAACGACTGATCAGATAAGATATTATACTTCTTCATTCTACACTAATTTTTAAAAGATCTTGATCACAAAATTTATTTATAATGATCACAAATTTAAACATTTTCCACTTAATAAGAAACATATCATTTGAGTAACACATTTCTAAATAGTATAAAATAAAGTCGCTATCCGCGTCTGTCTGTTTGTGCACTGATTTGATAGAATTTTCACTTAAATTCAGAGAATTTCTTCCGGAAGGTTTATATATATTATAATACATGCATATTATACTTTAAAAAAGTATAGAAAAATCGATGTTTTGTAATCAACTCTTAAAAATATATTCATGTGCTTTCATTGATAACGCTTTCTAAACTTATGAGATTCATCAACATAATGTAGTACGGAATTGTATACCTATCTTGAAAAGGCCTACAGAAAAGTCAACCATGCCATATGTCTATCTCCCAAAGACAACCTCTAGCCTAGCAACGCCTAGTACCTACATGTCAGCTGCGTTCTGAGCTAATGTACGGGAATTCCCGATATATTTCCTTATCTTTTTATATATGTTTGTTCAAAGCAATTCTTCTCGCTGAAGTAGAGGTGTTGCGTTTTATACAAATTGTCTAACAACAAATTCATCTACGTTAACTACCTTTTACTTAAGGCGATGCACTACGTCGTGTAATATTTTAAATTTAGCCGCTATTAATAACAACCCTTACGTAGATGGCGATAAGGTTTAAATTCCCGCTTAACACCATCCGCCTTTGATCTATGCAAGAAAAAAACATGGCAAAAAAGGCCTTTTATTTTATTTTGTGGATGTTCAGATTGTTCAGGCATATATATTTAATTTTTTTTCGATCATTTTATAAATAACTTAATTTTCCACATTACACAATAAAATCATAACCGAAAGTGGGTTCGTAAGTAGGAGATTTTGAACTTTTAAGTAGTTTTCTGGGCTTATACAAAGACTTATCTAAAAAATACTCGATTGTTTCAAAGGCCAGGATGTATTCTACTCGCAGTATTTAATGAAAGCATCTGAAACATTTCTAGGCGACCAAATTTTTAAACCAAAAACACATGATTTTGCATTACTACGTATTGCATCGCCTTAAGACGGTAAAATAATTAGACAATAATAATTTCGTAGTTATTCAGATTTTGTGTTGATTCTTTTGTAATGCCCTCCTATCCTATCCCTAAATACTTAGCACCAATAGTTTTACTACTAAGTAACAGTAAGAGTAACGATCCCAAACCATCTCTGATGATTGACAAGTGGAATAATGATCGACAATAGACTGTACTTGCCTTCACGATGCAGATTTTAGGGAATTTCGGGTAGCGGAAAGTATATTCCCTTCTGATGTACAATATGTACTTACCTACACAGAGGGAACCGATGTTTGACCTCACAATAAATTAATAAAACATTAATTTAAGACACATTTATCGATTTGCCTTGACATGACGATATAAAGCATTTTCATTGTAGATTGTGACATCATGATAATATATTCGTACTTTACTAAAAGTTTATCGGGAAACCCTTTAAGTCATTTGTAAAGCCAGCAATCCCGTTTTTAACCGAAAATACCTATAATTTGAAGATATTTTTAATAAAGTGTACTAACTTTATACTCTGTATTCTTATTTTTCTCCATGTACTGGCTTTATACTTTGTATTCCTATTGCGTTTCCTTTGTCAGATCTACTCTCTATTCGAGATTTATCAAAATTATAAAACACTATACACATGCTTTTTTATTTTCACGTCCACAAAAATGACGTTTTTATAATATGCATTAGGAGCAGCTGACGTTTGTGCGTAACATTGGGAAATCTACTGCACAAATGCACAGTTCGTGGATTTTCCACATATAACATGTTCAAGTACGAGTATATAGTATTTTTCAGAAATAAGACAGAACGCAGAATGTATGAACTGCGTAATGTACGTTGAGAGGTTATATTATTACTATTATGAATAATATTTGATGATAATAATATTTTATTAGATAGGACCTGTTATTAAATTCAACTCACGTGAGTCTTGCTTGATTCATTCTTGCTTCATCTACATAATAACAATAGTGAAAGAGAGTGTATACGCATTTATTTTATCCTGACCTAATTATATATCTTAAAAGATATATAAAATATACAATTAATGTGTACCGATGTAATTTGATTTCGTACTATTGAGTAATATAATATTGTTTAGTTTCAGACCCACCTCCGAAGGCCGTGTTCGACGAAATCGAATCATTGGAAAAGGTAAATTTGACAGCTTCTTGCGACTAATATTAATACTTTGGCCATTAAAATGTGTTTTTTTAAACTGGCTGAATTCAAAACTGTGACAACCAGAATAAAATATTAAAAGGGAATTTTTCAACATTAAAATATCACAGAAAATGCAATTCTGTGAAGATAAGACTAAATATTAATATTTTCTGGATTGGTGCAGTTTCCATTTCAGCCATTTTGCGACTTATGATGTGTGTTCATATGTTTGATGTTTTTTATATGGATTTTAATCTTATATATATGTTAGGTATTAAGTGAATGAAATAAATAAACCTCAACTAAAAATGATAAAAGGAATTTGAATCGTAGAAGAAGTCGGTGACGCCCTCGTTCTTGAGTCGGGCCAGAAGAGTATGTATGAATGTGAATGAGGCAAGCAGTCAAGAAGTGTGTCCTCCCTGCAATGCGTTGTGCTAATTAAATTGTTAACACGGATGAAACAAGCCAACAGAAAACACAACTCAATAAATACGCAGTTTTTAGCTGTACAAATGAATGGATATTTGAGCGCAAACTACGTATCTTCAAACGGAATTGATTTAATCCAAACAATAATGTCAACACTTAACGGTAGGTACTACTAAATACAATCTACTTTGCAATCGATAATAATGTTATTTCACTATCTTTACTAAATTTGGAATTAAACACAAATACATTTGGAATTCTAATTGTCTCTACTATATAAAATAATTTATTATTTGACATAATTGTCTTACTCTTTGTTTTCGCTGAATGCATTACATATATTCTAATTGTCTCTACTAAATAAAATAATTTATTATTACGGAATCTTGAACTTTTGGCAATGTGACATAATTGTCTTTCTCTTTGTTTTCGCTGAATGCATTACATATATTCTAATTGTCTCTACTAAATAAAATAATTTATTATTACGGAATCTTGAACTTTTGGCAATGTGACATAATTGTCTTACTCTTTGTTTTCGCTGAATGCATTACATATATTCTAATTGTCTCTACTAAATAAAATAATTTATTATTACGGAATCTTGAACTTTTGGCAATGTGACATAATTGTCTTTCTCTTTGTTTTCGCTGAATGCATTACATATATTCTAATTGTCTCTACTAAATAAAATAATTTATTATTACGGAATCTTGAACTTTTGGCAATGTGACATAATTGTCTTACTCTTTGTTTTCGCTGAATGCATTACATATATTCTAATTGTCTCTACTAAATAAAATAATTTATTATTACGGAATCTTGAACTTTTGGCAATGTGACATAATTGTCTTACTCTTTGTTTTCGCTGAATGCATTACATATATTCTAATTTTCTCTACTAAATAAAATAATTTATTATTACGGAATCTTGAACTTTTGGCAATGTGACATAATTGTCTTACTCTTTGTTTTCGCTGAATGCATTACATATATTCTAATTGTCTCTACTAAATAAAATAATTTATTATTACGGAATCTTGAACTTTTGGCAATGTGACATAATTGTCTTACTCTTTGTTTTCGCTGAATGCATTACATATATTCTAATTGGTGTAAAGAACGTTGATGTGTTCATCAATTTTTTAATTCATGAAAAACACACAATTCATTAGAATTACAAATTTTAAAAAAACCTTAAAGGTAAAGCGTCAATTTATTTTCAGAAGCAGTGAAAATTCTCGAACAATAAGCTTTTTTCATTCTGTAATGTACACATATACGAAGAGAAAACGATTTTTGCCTTGACGATTAATTAACACGTCGTCTAAACGATAATCGGGAAACCTATTAAATCATTGGTTATTGGTAGTAATTCTGTTACTACATGAAATGAGTTGTTCAGTTCCGAATTGATCTAAAAGTACAAATTGAGGAAAAACGTATCTTCCATATTTTATTTTGCAAAAAGAAAATACGTTTTACAAAATTAATAATTTGGTACATTTTCGGTTTTTTTCAGGGATATAGAATCTGTAGTACCTACTAGTAAAATATTATGAACGTTGTGTCTGAGCACATTGTACACAAACTCTGTATGGAATTTACACCTGGCTAATCGAAAAATATATTTATTATTGGTTATCGTTATCAAAAACCAATTTGAAAACAATCACCTCGAGAACTTATCAGATCTTGATAAAAATATGCTCCAGATACATAGAGATAATTGTCCAAAGAGAAGAAGCACTTGAATTCGCGTACAACGTACTGGTTCCATGTATATATATATATATATATATTTGGGGAATACAGATACCTACTGGCCGTTCGTCCCAGACCCGGTTTATCGTATGGTACTCACTGGGCAGGTATTATTATTTCATACCAGCCTGAGTGCGATCGATACGATTATTCACTTGCCAATGTGAGATTATATTTTTTATCAAACAATCTGCTTGTTTTTATAATTACTATAATATAATGCAGTAGCTATGTTTAAAATACATTGCTTGCTTTAATATAATGTACTAGCTCAATCTAAAACACATTGCCTGCTTCAATATAATGTACTAGCTCAACATAAAACACATTGCCTGCTTTAATATAATATACTAGCTCAATTTAAAACACATCGCCTGCTTTAATATAATTTACTAGCTCAATTTAAAACACATCGCCTGCTTTAATATAATTTACTAGCTCAATTTAAAACACATCGCCTGCTTTAATATAATTTACTAGCTCAATTTAAAACACATCGCCTGCTTTAATATAATTTACTAGCTCAATTTAAAACACATCGCCTGCTTTAATATAATTTACTAGCTCAATTTAAAACACATCGCCTGCTTTAATATAATTTACTAGCTCAATTTAAAACACATCGCCTGCTTTAATATAATTTACTAGCTCAATTTAAAACACATCGCCTGCTTTAATATAATTTACTAGCTCAATTTAAAACACATCGCCTGCTTTAATATAATTTACTAGCTCAATTTAAAACACATCGCCTGCTTTAATATAATTTACTAGCTCAATTTAAAACACATCGCCTGCTTTAATATAATTTACTAGCTCAATTTAAAACACATCGCCTGCTTTAATATAATTTACTAGCTCAATTTAAAACACATCGCCTGCTTTAATATAATTTACTAGCTCAATTTAAAACACATTGCCTGCTTTCTTATTATTATTATATGAACAAGCTGACAACCAAAGGAACATTCAATTTACGAATTATCA
This sequence comes from Hesperophylax consimilis, assembly GCF_061612785.1. Classification (NCBI taxonomy): domain Eukaryota; kingdom Metazoa; phylum Arthropoda; class Insecta; order Trichoptera; family Limnephilidae; genus Hesperophylax; species Hesperophylax consimilis. The sequence continues at coordinate 30,578,607 of NC_142858.1, read as the reverse complement.
TTTTTTTTTCAAACTAATTTTTGGATATCTTTTCGGGGTTATTAATAACGGCATTGTGAATGAAATGTATTTAAAACATTTTCTTTTTAGATTTTTAGAATGAAATCAGTGGCTTTGCCACAGTTTTACAGTGCCTTCTTCGGAAGGCGAACATTCTAGTCACTATTTAGTGATTTTGTTTTCGAAACCGTTATTAATTCTTATATAAATATGTAATAATATTTATATATTTTTTAAAACACATATATAATTACACAATTACATCGTGTATTTATTTATTTACTAACTTTCGGTTAATCGACTGGTATATATTATTTACTTGTCGCTTACAACTTTACGTCTACAGATGTAACACTACATTTAATATTTTCATATATTTTGCTGACCTGAGTATTTAATAGTTATATTAGGAAAATTGCAAATTTAGAATCATGAAATTTGAACACAAAGTCAATAGCGCAGAGCAATAACAATGGTGGTATTTTTATGAATGTATATCGACCTGATTTCAAAGATTTGTCAATAGCCTATTGGGAAACACATTGGGGACATTTGCTACTCACTATCCGCTACCCGCCCACTTACTCTTTAGTTTTCGACTGCGCCATATTAACACATTAAAGTATTCGCGACGTTCGGCCTGCGATTAAATCTTATTTCTCTGGAATGCCTTTAAAATAATCACGATTAGACCATTGTATTTCTAAATGTTGAAAGTAAAAGATAATAAAGATTCATCTTTGGAGTTATAATAATATTACTAGAGAGGTGTTGAACTAATTCGCACAACTTATCGATAACGAAATTATCACGAGAGTCTACTGGAGTGGAAGTAGGCTGTTCAGATCTGGTCGTTAAAGGTTTGGTGGTACATACTGAGAGCATCTACCACTCTGGAACATGCCCCAAATACACAATAAATATAGTATGCAAATTTGAAACCACAACCTTTAGATTTGAAGACGAGGATCTACGAGGGTCGGCAGTATCAAATCAGAATAGATTTTTACAGATTGACATTTTATGGGAGAGCTTTAATTTATTGGATTATTTCTAATTATGGTTCCGAAGAATAATGAGAATATGGTCCCGGTAAGACGAGAATCAGGATGGATAAGTTTTGAGTCCCTAACAATATGTATTATGTCATGGTTTCAACCATTGCTAATTTCATAACTAGTTTAGATTTCGTTAAAATGTTGTCACCTGTTCCTTCGTCACACCGAATATCGGTTTCGACACACTCCAACTTCAGCATCTTGAGCAATAGTTTACAAATTCGGTAAAGAGCCACTTTTTCCAAGACGGAATAGCGTGGGCTTACTTAATTTGACAAAATTGGCAACTTTCATGCATTTGTTTATGCGGAGCGAGTGGGCTGAGCTATAAACATTGCTAAAACGTTACAAATTACGAATGATTATATTTGTCGATTGCTGTTTCAACTGCGCTTAATCGACACTATTAACAAACTTCAACAATATATTTATACTTAACGTTTTATTTTTAAAGTTGATAGCATAGCCTCAATGGTAGGTTCATAACATCGTCTATTAGATTCGTACGGCGGGCGTCACTCATACACATTTTGAGTACAGTCAAACTTCAAACTCAAGTCTAATTATCTGGCCTATTTACAAAAGTGGGAAACATACTGATGAAACAAACAACATGGAAACTATAGACCGTTTAGTATAAATACCTATCACGCGCTACAGAAAAGATTCTCGAAAAATACATAAATCAATAAGAATTTTCTTACCATAATAATAATTAGTACTACTCGTAGACAAAGGCATATGATACTATAGACCCGATAAAACTGTTAAATACTTCGGAGGCAATAAGGGTATACTCAAACTATTCAAAAGCATCCAGTTAAATACTTCAGAGGCAGTAGGGGTATACTCAAACTATTCAAAAACATCCATTCAAATCCAGATTCATTTTATGTTATTATATTACAATACTGATTTCGGCAAAGAGGGAGATCAATGACTGTCTGGTGCAATTTGATGGGAGCACTCTCCCCAATAAAGACTCCATTGAAATGCTTGGAGTTACTATATCAGACCAGCTCAAGTATCGGGGATCCATAGAAGCCCGAGTAAATCAGGCCTCCAAAAAGTTGGGCGTCTTGTACAGGGCTAGGAGATTCTTCAACAGTGACCAGCTGCTGACCCTGTACAAGTCTCAAGTCCGCCCAACTATTGAATTTGGGAGCCACCTTTGGGCTGGTGCCCCAAAATACTTAATAAACCTGCTTGAATCTGTGCAAAGGAGAGCGATCCGTCTGATTGACAATCCGTTGTTAACAGACCGATTGCCTTCTCTAATGCATAGACGCAATGTAGGCATGCTGTGTCTGTTCTACAGGTATTTCAATGGAGCCTGCTCCAAGGAGCTAGCAGCATTGATTCCTGTTGCACCGGTGCACGTGCGCGAAACTCGACGGACACGAACTGAACACCCGTTCACGGTTGACGTTGGCTTCATGAGAACGGGCCGTTTTTACGACTCGTTTTTGTGTAAGTCGGCTCGTATGTGGAACAAGCTACCGGCATCTGTTTTTCCTCCCTCCTATAATCCGAGCCTCTTCAAGGCCCGCATTAACAAATCCCTTCCTACAGCCCCTACCTTATTCCGCCTCACAACGCCGCCCAACCGGGTGGTGTCATAGTTCCCCTGTCTGTATACTGCACAGGCAGGGACACTCTTGCGAGGTGTCACATAAAAAAAAAATTAAAAAAAATACTTGTGCAGACCCGATAAATCTCGAAAGACAGTGAGAATTCTTAAAAAAAAAAAACAATTTGAAATGACAAATAAAAAAAGTTCTATTAAAAATATTATACAAAAAGGTAGGTATTTTATCGCTTGTCTGAATTCTTCGCAAAATCAATTCCCATTTTTTAAATGGCACTTCAATTTAAAGCAAACTTGAGTTCATTGAAACAGAGTACCGCATGACGCGCAGACAATCGAAATTGGTATTATTGATAATTATTGTTCAACTATCTCCTCCTGACAAGCTACTTTTAATAGCTTAGCAAGTAAAAACTTCAAAAAAATAACAAATTAACCCTTTCCAATTATTTTTACATACTTGACTTCCAGACCTGGTCGTCTAGCACAAGCACATCATTACTTAACAATCACAGCATCAAGACCTGCTCGTCTATCACAATATTACTTAACAATCACAGCATACAGACTTGGTCGTCTAGCACAAGCACGTCATTACTTAACAATCACAGCACACAGACCTGGTCGTCTAGCACAAGCACATCATTACTTAACAATCACAGCATCAAGACCTGCTCGTCTATCACAATATTACTTAACAATCACAGCATACAGACTTGGTCGTCTAGCACAAGCACGTCATTACTTAACAATCACAGCACCCAGACCTGCTCGTCTAGCACAAGCACATCATTACTTAACAATCACAGCATCAAGACCTGCTCGTCTATCACAATATTACTTAACAATCACAGCATACAGACTTGGTCGTCTAGCACAAGCACGTCATTACTTAACAATCACAGCACCCAGACCTGCTCATCTAACACAAGCACATCATTTAAGATTTCTATAAATTTTATGTTTTGTATTTCTTGCAATCAACCCTATTTACTCAGTTTTGTAAGGTTTATGTAAAATACAATATTTAAATATAAAACAACAGAATACACATATATAAAAAACGACGATAATGTCTTTAACCAAAGTTGTCATCGTTAATAGTGTCACGACAGCAGATAAAGAAAAGACAGTTCACGTCGACTAAATTAAAGATTATTAATTGAAGTGATCTGTTGTGTTTGCTGGTAATGGAGATAGTGTACTATCTATTGACCTATATTTTTACCTTTTTGGGTGTTATTATCAAACAGAGTCGTCCGACTACTAGTCGAGTCTCTGTTAACGTTCTCGTTATGTCATACTTTGCATAAAAAGGACTAGTTTATAGAAACACAGGGAGATATGGCATGGAAGCGAGTGTCGCCAAGCTAAGACCAAACTGCACGTACTATCAAAGTGGCGAAGCCAATAGAAGATGTATTTTATGAGTAGGTAGAAACAATGGTGGCGGCGATATAACAACAATGAAATTAGTATTAATCTTCTTGAATAACATAATTTATTAGTGAATCTTCCTTTGTATCCACGAATCGAAAGCGTCTGTGTATTTATAATATATATGCGGCGTTACTTCACATGCCGCCTTTTTACGTAATCGACACTTTAAAGTCGTTGACACAAACACCGTCTGAATAAGAATTAAATCAACGTGGTTCTCAATACATGATTGTTATATAATATGTAAGCATACTGTGTTGTAATAATTACCTGATTACGGACTACGGACGTGCCGGGCTAGATATGTGTGGGTATTAACAGGCCTTCTTATCAAAACATCAATCAAATATTGTTTCATCGATTTGCATTGAAGATAAAAATAATTTTCGTTTTAATGCAAAAAATTTAGAATTTTCATGAACACGTACTCCAACATCATGATAATTTATTCGTAATTTACTAAAAGCTTATCAGGAAACCTATTAATTCATTCGAAAGGCTTGAAATCTCGTTTTCAACTAGACTTACCAATAATTTCGTAATAAATTAGTATTAGAAATTTTTCTTCATGAGTGCAATTGGAGCAGTCCGCTCCGGGCGCTGTCTCGCCACGGAACTAAAGAGCTGATAATAACGTAACACCTAACACAGCGCCCTTGAGGTTTTTACTAGGGCCATGCGCCAAGGCCGTTTGGCTCAAGGTCGGGCCTGCCTATATGTCTGGGCCAATCATAGATAATATACACAAAGAGAGATCCAACATGGAAACAATAATGGTCAGGAGTTTTTGTTGTTTTTTTTTGTTATCTTTTTTTGTAACAAGTATAGTTATTGACATCCTCACTGGGATCTCCCTTGCTGAGCATTTGAAAGAGATTGAAGAAGAGCACATTTTTATTTTTGCAGTATGGGTATTATAAAGTATTTATAAATATACAATAAGTTGTGTTTTTCTGAAATGATTATAAATTTTATCATGGTGTTTTTTTGTTCAGTTGAGTTGTTTCGGTTTGGGGTGCAAAAGTTACGGAAGACTTTTTGGAAAATCTATTTAGATTATAAAATCATTTTTGGTGTTTAGTTTCATTACTATTATAAGTACTCTGTTGAGGCTTGTATATAGGACATATTGTAGTGATTTTTGACTTGTCTACATTTTTTAATTTATATTTTTCTGTTCAAAATATCTAATAAAAGCTAAACCAATAATTTCATTGAAATGCAATTTTAAAAAAATCACAACAATGCTATATATGGCAAAGCTAAACTAAACGTAAACATCCATCTGCCCTTAAGTTTTAAATAAATGGGTGACTAAAGTCATCCTACCTTTCTATCGGATATGTGGAGGTGGAAGGCGCGAACCAATACAAAATACATTTATAAAAATGCCAAATATTTTTAGAAAATTAAGAAGATTAATTTAGCATAACATTGCGCCATCTGTATAATGGCATGGAAATATAAATAAATTAAATTTAAAATAATCATTATTGTACTGCCACATGTTTACTTACTACCAATAGTACCAATGCCTGTTTAACATAATAATTTAACGTATTGTGGAACAATTAGAAGTAGTTTTTTTACACTGTGTCTTTTATTTATTTTAAATAGTTCCTAACTTAACTTACTAACTATCTAACCATCACGCCGTTTGGCTCACACGTCCTCCCTTGCCTGATTCACATTCATACATCATCTCATACATACTCCTCTATTATTCTGCCCCTTACATGGCTTGACTCATGTATCTGATTCCCTTAATGGTACCAAATCTTCCTCGGGCGTCCCTGACTTCTGCTAGCACTCACATTCGTGTAATATATTCTCCTTACACTCCTTCCACTCGCTCTACACGCTCAAGCCATCTGAGCGTCCCTTTCTTAATCTTCCTCATTACGCTTACATGCTTTTATTCTTTGCGGATCTTCATATTTCTCGTACGATCATACATTGTTTTACCACAAATATGCATTTTTACATTTTCACTTCCTCTGCCAGTTCCATTCCTCACTGCCTTACATCAGGGTAGGTACCAGCACTCCAGTGAGGTCTGCTAGCTTCGCTTCTGTTGGACAGCGTTGTTAATCTATATAGGTACTCTATACGTACGTTAATAGTGATGGTTAAATAAATAAACCAGGTACCTTTGCAACTGTGTGCGTACTGCATTTTATGTTGAAAACGTTATTGTAGGTCACTGGAAAGATAGGTAGTTGAGTGTATGTAAACCGCATCGCATTTCCACTTACCACGCTGGCACCGTAACATGTTTTATTGGTTTGCGATAGCAGTGGGGTTCCCATCACATTACCACCTATCTGTTGTTTTATCAAATCAAATAAATGCAAATAGATAGTACAAATTTATTTATATACTGTGATGGTAGTAGGAGATTATATGTCATCCATAACGACACAAGCAACACTTACTGTGATGGTAGTAGGAGATTTTCAAATACTCTAGCGGGGTTATTTATAATCAGGTAACGATCGTGGTCCTGATGAATTGTCTTTATTTATAGCCTAACCTAACACCTATCTGAACCTAACCTAACAATCTAATCTAATCTAGCTATCCTGACACTTAACTGAACCTCACCTAAGCTAACTTAGCCTAATCTGAACCCAACCTAACGTAACACCCTAATCTAATCTAGACTAACCTAACACCTAACCTAATCCAATCTAGCCTAACCTAACACCTAACCAATCTTGACACATTCTAGCAACCTAATTTAATCGAGGCTAACCTAACCAAATCTATAATAAGACCTTAGCGATTCTAACCTATCCTAACAACCTAATTTTGTCTAGCGTAAAATTAAACTTCTTCATTTTAAAACCCGCCTCTCATCTTTTTGGATATTAAAAATGGTTCTGTTCTGGTTATTGGTTATTGTGAGAAGTTAGTTTTTTTTTTTATTTTAATATATATTAAAGTTAACAATTATGAACAAAGTATAATAGAATAAAAATGGTTTTATTGTACTGTATTAAAACATTGCATAGATTTCATCCTGTACGGAGCGGCAAACCAACAATTGGCTCCAGTGAGGGGAGCATCCCACGTCGCACGTGGTTAGTCTCCATACAAAGTACCTCGCATTAAGTAAACCAGGTTCTTTGAAGGTTACTAATGTTGACATTGAGAAATTATTATTTTAAGTACATACTTGCTTATTTGCTAGCCGTTGACTTAAAACTCTCCTATCGGATGTTGGCCACCATCATTTCAGAGCATGCTGCAGTCCTGAGAAACTATTTTTCGTTTAACATTTCTTTCGTTCATAAACATGCAAAAAACCCTTTGGAGTTTTTTAATTCACTTCTTAAAGGCTTTTACATGTTTACTCGTACATAGTTAAAGGTAAGTTATTCAGGAGTACAATAATAAGTGTAGTACATAGCATAATAAAGTGAGTACGAACGATATAAACAGGTACAATGCAAGTTATCGTAGAGAGTTCTGTTGTTCAAAGGATTTCAATAATTGTATATAATTACAAGAGTAAATAAGTACTTAATGTACTATGAAAGTAGTTACAGAGCAATGTGTAGTAACTTGGGTGTATGTATTTAGCAAATTTTTATTACGCAAGATTAAGTGTTTTACAAAACATAGAAAAATACGAAGTACATGATATGCACACAAATATGATGTTTGTAATATGAACGTTTATTTTTAATGTGTGGAAACTTCAAAAATATATGTAAGCTCTCTGAATTTATTAGAATTTATAGGTATACCTACCTCTATATTTTTTGCTCGCCATAGTAAATTAACACGCTTACTAAGATAAAATGCAGTTTGTTCCTTATTATCAAAAAAGTCTGTTGAAACTTAAGCGAAGTTTGTTTGGAATAGCAAAGTGCCTCTAGTTTGCTAGCGTTCGTTTGTGACAACTGCACCGCGCTGCGCCCTGCCGTAATTAGCATTTTGTTTTCGGACAGGTGATGTCCATTAGACAAGTATTAACTGCTGCCTCCTCAGCTACACTTCCGAGCCGTTCTGGAAAGCAATTATATATTAGGTATTTACAAGTAGCAGTTACGGTGCCTAATTTGAGAATCGGTGAGCGATTATCAAAAAGTCCGGACTGCACACTGCGAATGGCGACTGACTTGGCTCGGAATGTCTGACCGGCGAATAGGATTTGTGGGTCACACGGTATATCCGCCGTGTTGCGAACTACGGCAGCCCAAATAACATGGGACAGTAAAGTTCCCGTATCTCAGGTGGCAATCCGAGCTTCTTTACTATTTAATGTGTAAGCTACGCGAAATCGTAACCGGATTACCAATAACATAATGAGATTCTGAAGAGTAACACTGGAAGTTTTCGAACTTGGTATTCATTGCCCCATGTAAAATGGGCTTGCATCGGATACCTCTACCAACAACAAGTAGCCGGGATCGGTATTCATTCGCTTGGCGGTGCAAAGTGACTGACGAGAGTGACAGTGCCGCAGTCGATCGTTTCTTCTGCAGAGGATACCACTTACAATTGGTATTGTCAGTACACTCTGCATCGTTTCTTTTATTTCTCAAATAACTTGTTCCTCGGTTAATACATTATTCAACACAATACGAGATGATCTCCATTTCGTCGCTAATCGGTTAAATAAGTGTCTGCTATCAATTATATTATATTACGGTGGTGTCGTGTAATAAGAAAATGTTCGTTTAGTGGAAAACTACAAACTGCAGTCGTCATGACGGTCCTCACTGAAAAGGTAATTAATTGTTTGCATACTGTTGTACCTAGAGGTAATAGTTAGACTCTCTTGTGTTTTTACACTTTTGCAGCATTTGTCATTTACTCAACCTCTTTCAAGTTGCGTTCATTTTAGCGATTAGCGTCATTCTAACTTTTCCGATCACAGTGACAAATAATCACAATATTCTTTTAATCCCCAAAGACCACCGTTTCTAAATGACGGTGTCGTTGATTTTATTGATAAATCATTGTTTTGCACGAAATAGCGTAACGTTGTTGCATTTAAATTAAATATACCGACATTGCACATCAATTCTGGTTTTTTATAATGTCCGTGTAGTGTATAGGTACAATCGACCAAATAATATATCGATACGGTATACCTAAATAAAGTAGAAAATTATGTCTTACTTATTTGTATTTTTTTTAAGACTATTGGACTTTTACATACAGCCACACCTAATAGAGAAGGTTTCATTCCCCACAACATGATGCAATCTCTGTGAATAAGAGAATTGCACATACAATTAGTGCGAGAAGCAACTACATGAAATGGATCGTCGGTTCTCGTATTTCATTTTTTTTGTACGCTATAATTAATAATACTCACCAGGTCGGGGGTGTTTAACAATCTATTAATGATTCTAAATAATAATAAAATATCACAAATTTTGTTCACATAATATTTAAAATAGTTACATTAATTAATGCATTGTCACTGTAATTTTGACCGACAGTTAGAATCTTTAAGGCGATGCAATACGTAGTAATTTAAAATCATGTGTTTTTGGTATGAAAATTTGTTCACCTAAAAATGTTTCAGATGATTTAATTAAATACTGCAAGTAGAATACATCCTGGCCTTTGAAATAATCGAGTATTTTTTAGATAAGTCTTTTTATAAGCCCAAAAAAAAATTATGTATAGGCCTATGAAAACTGCATTAAAGCTGAAAATCTCCTACTTACGAACCCATTTTCGCTTATGGTTTTATTGTATAATGTGGCAAAATAAGTTATTTATAAAATGATCGAAAAAAATTTAAATATTTGTGCCTGAACATACACAAAATAAAATAAAAGGCACTTTTTGGCCATGTTTTTTTCTTGCATAAATCAAAACAGGTGGATGGTGTGAAGCGGGAATTTAAACCTTATCGCCATCTACGTAAGGTGTGTTATTGATAGCAAAATATTACACGACGTAGTGCATCGCCTTAATTTATATTTTTCGTGTGTTAAAATGTATACCTACTGTATTCTTCCAATTTAAAATGAATGTGTGTTGTATAAATGTGACCAGATAGAGGAATATTAAATGTGCGAGGATAATAACGAAACCTGTTTATTGTTTTCACTTGATGGTATAGAACCCACCTTATTTTAGCAAAATAACAATGCGTTTAATCGTGTGGTAAGTACGTGTAAGACCTTTGGGAAATGATGATAATATTATAGTTGTCCTTGTAATGTTATTGAGCGTATGCTAGTTGTTACGCGTAAATATTGAAGTCTGTTTATTGTTTTTGTGATTATCTTAGAGAACTTCCTAGTTTTGTTATTATTTCTGAGGTATATTATAGCCTTCTTGTGTCTATATTTCGCTCCAACATTAGTATGAGGAACAGTAAAAGTATTCAGTAGTTGAAACACTATCGTAATATCTTTAATAACGTTTAGTATAAATATTAAGTTTCGTTTGAAATAAAAAGTAATCGACGCAGACATAAAAAAGCTAATTGTCAGGCTTCGTGCCTTGGAATCTCCTTCTAAACCTTCATTTCGGAAATTCTGTGCACGGAACGACTCTTTTCGACTCGGCTCTTTCTGCCCGGCCGCCAAAACTCTGTGTGATATATTTTCCTCTATTTTCACCAAATAAATTATATTTTCATAAAATATTATTACATATTACAGTATAGTAACAAATACAGATATTTGATGGCTAATTGCGAACAAAAAACCACCCAACTCAATTGAGAAGTTATTTCTCGTGCTTATAGTAATAGTATAATAACATAATACAAATATCATTAGAATAAGAAAGATAATTACAAACTTTGATTAAAATAAATAATAAAAAAAATAAACATAGAAAATATAACAAATCGACATAAAAATAAATGAACTTATTAGGTAGGCAATAATAGAGGGTAGGTACAGAGCTGGTTGTAAATTGGTGAATTACTAAGACAGAACTAACAATATTGTAAGAAATGGGTACTTAAAAAAATACAAAGACAATAAACGCGTTTTATTAAATGATGACGAATATTTAATTTGCAATAAATTTCTTTGCATACATTTTAATAAAAATAAATAATAGTTTTATTATCAAAAAGACTGACTGAAAACATGGCTCATAAGTAGAAATACTTTATAATAATCATCACTATCAATCAATAGTTGTTATTTATTAGCTTGTAGATTTAGTGTCATTTTAGACCAGGGGTCACCAATTACTTTCATTATGGATCCGTTTTTTAAAATACATGACCGTCGCGGTCCGTAGCAACATATCTATTAAGTAGCAACAACGTTATGTATATTATAACTTCCGATTTTACTGTTCGGGTTAAATCTTCCCCATAGGAAAAACTAAACCCTTCCACACACTTTTCCACAAATGATCATCTAGTCAATCAACATTATGCAAGTGCATTTTATAAGCAAAATAAATACAAAACAATACTAGAACAACACGTCAACTCACCAGAGATCAAATGGGAAAATAATTCACCGACTCCAGATATTTTCATATCAGAGGGTTCGGCTCAGTAGAACTCCTAACAGGACCTATAAATCCAACTGATCCCTCAACATAAATATTTAAAAAATCTTTCGTTATCCTACATGTATTCAAAATGACCGACTTTTGCATCTTTATATATAAATTTTTTGATAGATCTAATACGCCTAAATTTTGAATGAGAGAGCTAGGTATAATGCCAGTAGCCGAAATAACGAATGGTAATATTTTTATAGTCTGAGAATGCCAAATTCTTTTTATTTCATTTCCTTAGTCTGTGTATTTTCTTATTTTTTCATTAACAGATTTTTTAATATTACAGGAATTTGGAATAGCGAATTAATTAGTAATAATATTACGTATACATATTTACATTGTAATTGAACATGTACATCCTGTTGAAAAAACTATAAAGAACAATAAAATAGAAAATTTAAATAAAAATGTACATTTTACAAACAATGATTCTCTTTTTCATTTACACTCTGCATTCTAATAATGCACGTGTAGTATTTTGCATAATTATATATGCATCTATGTAATAATATTCCATTTTATCTTTGTGTGTCAATGTATAATATAATATATTAACGAGAGATTAATTTATATATTAAGCAAGTCATACACGAAAGATTAAACTTCACGTTACAGGCAACACTCCTGTACAATTTATTATTACCCCTCTGGGAAAACTGAATGGTAGTGTATAGTGTATGGCGAGCGATATGGTGATACATGCCGCATACGTTTACGTTATGCGGTTATCTCGCAATGTTATGCCTCGTGTGTGACTAGCTTTAATGTTCTTAGTGGATATAATATTACACTCTTGTACTATTATATTCATTGGCGTACATCCAAAGCCTTTTGATATGTAAATTTATATATTTTATGAAATTTCTTTATTAACAGTGTGGTTTTTCATGTTGTGTTTACACAATATTGTGTATCAATATTGTGTATAAGTATTGTGTAGACACAATTGTGTATATTATAAATAGGTTCGTACACGATGCGTACATTTATTATATCATGGTGTCTACTTTCTGACTTGGCGATAACGAAATTAGCGAAATGTACTTGGCGACTTTTTAAAATAAAAATGTCTGTTCTGATGCGAAAGCTGCGGGTTCAATTCCGATAGAAATAAGTGCATTTTACATTATGTAAGCATCACAATTAAATTTGTTCGCATTAATAATACCATTTTTAAGTAAATCTATTATATTTCAATAAAATTAATTTAAGTGAAATATTACGGTATTATTTATTTTATTCAAAGTATGTTCTTGGAAAAGGATTGCAGCGATTATGATAAAGAGTTTTTTGAAAAATTCATTTTTTATGTAAAAAACTTTAAAAAATTGTAGTTTTTCATATTACAATGTAAAGTATTTTAAAGCACAAATTAGGATAATTGAAAACAAAAAGAATTTTTTTTTAAATGAAGTCCACGTTAAGAAATTCCAGGGTTGGAATAATTGATGTAATGGAAAAATAACCAGAAATGTTATCCTATATAAGTAGTGAATCATCTCAAGTTGCAACAAGTACCTACCTTTGTAGTTACTTCATTAGTTTCTTAAAGCGGTTTTGTGTTTAGCAACGCGCATGTTTATTACTTGCTGATTGGCGACTGAAAAATACTTTTATGTTTGAAAACAGTTTCACAAATTAAAGTCCGTGGAAGTTCTATTCAAGTTATGTTATTATATCATTGGTGGAACTTGAACATGACTTTCACAAAACTTGAATATTAACTTTGAAATTTGATGAATTGTTCTAGTTTTGTGAAACAACCCGTCCTAAGTAATTTCTTGAAAATATTTGCATTTTTTTATTGTACTGATAAAATTTAAAAAAAAAAGATTATTAACATTTTAAAACAGCGGATTTTCGGATAAGTACCTACTTGGTCAGGGGTTGCCTTTTGCGTTATTTTACATTATTTTTCTATTTTGCATTGTATCCATGTCCATTTAGTGATATTTTATCTTATTTTCATACAATATAACCCTATATCTAAAAATAACCCTTATACATAAATAAAAGTCAGTGGCAGTAGGTGTGTGTCCTACAGACTCAAAACCACTGAACCGATTTCGCTGAAAATTTCAATGTTTGTTCTTATTAGTGCGAAGAGTGTTTAGAGGTGGTTTGAATAGTAGAAAATGTCGGGGTCGCCTGACTTAACGCATTATTGCTGCACTGAAAAGAAAAACGTAGTCGAATTAAAGTTGTTTCGTAGTTTGTTAAATGTAGTTTTGTTTACAGTAAAAAGATTGTATACAATAGTGAACAATCGAAAAAGTCGAGGAACATATAAATCAAATAATTATTTGTGGTAAAATGAGAACAATGTGGTGAACGAAGAAAGAGGTTAATGGGGTATGGTAGAAGAAGTTGGGTACGTCCCAGGAAGACATTGCACGATTGAAATAAACAAATACTTATTATTTGTGGTAAAATGAGAACAATGTGGTGAACGAAGAAAGAGGTTAATGGGGTATGGTAGAAGAAGTTGGGTACGTCCCAGGAAGACATTGCACGATTGAAATAAACAAATACTTATTATTTGTGGTAAAATGAGAACAATGTGGTGAACGAAGAAAGAGGTTAATGGGGTATGGTAGAAGAAGTTGGGTACGTCCCAGGAAGACATTGCACGATTGAAATAAACAAATACTTATTATTTGTGGTAAAATGAGAACAATGTGGTGAACGAAGAAAGAGGTTAATGGGGTATGGTAGAAGAAGTTGGGTACGTCCCAGGAAGACATTGCACGATTGAAATAAACAAATACTTATTATTTGTGGTAAAATGAGAACAATGTGGTGAACGAAGAAAGAGGTTAATGGGGTATGGTAGAAGAAGTTGGGTACGTCCCAGGAAGACATTGCACGATTGAAATAAACAAATACTTATTATTTGTGGTAAAATGAGAACAATGTGGTGAACGAAGAAAGAGGTTAATGGGGTATGGTAGAAGAAGTTGGGTACGTCCCAGGAAGACATTGCACGATTGAAATAAACAAATACTTATTATTTGTGGTAAAATGAGAACAATGTGGTGAACGAAGAAAGAGGTTAATGGGGTATGGTAGAAGAAGTTGGGTACGTCCCAGGAAGACATTGCACGATTGAAATAAACAAATACTTATTATTTGTGGTAAAATGAGAACAATGTGGTGAACGAAGAAAGAGGTTAATGGGGTATGGTAGAAGAAGTTGGGTACGTCCCAGGAAGACATTGCACGATTGAAATAAACAAATACTTATTATTTGTGGTAAAATGAGAACAATGTGGTGAACGAAGAAAGAGGTTAATGGGGTATGGTAGAAGAAGTTGGGTACGTCCCAGGAAGACATTGCACGATTGAAATAAACAAATACTTATTATTTGTGGTAAAATGAGAACAATGTGGTGAACGAAGAAAGAGGTTAATGGGGTATGGTAGAAGAAGTTGGGTACGTCCCAGGAAGACATTGCACGATTGAAATAAACAAATACTTATTATTTGTGGTAAAATGAGAACAATGTGGTGAACGAAGAAAGAGGTTAATGGGGTATGGTAGAAGAAGTTGGGTACGTCCCAGGAAGACATTGCACGATTGAAATAAACAAATACTTATTATTTGTGGTAAAATGAGAACAATGTGGTGAACGAAGAAAGAGGTTAATGGGGTATGGTAGAAGAAGTTGGGTACGTCCCAGGAAGACATTGCACGATTGAAATAAACAAATACTTATTATTTGTGGTAAAATGAGAACAATGTGGTGAACGAAGAAAGAGGTTAATGGGGTATGGTAGAAGAAGTTGGGTACGTCCCAGGAAGACATTGCACGATTGAAATAAACAAATACTTATTATTTGTGGTAAAATGAGAACAATGTGGTGAACGAAGAAAGAGGTTAATGGGGTATGGTAGAAGAAGTTGGGTACGTCCCAGGAAGACATTGCACGATTGAAATAAACAAATACTTATTATTTGTGGTAAAATGAGAACAATGTGGTGAACGAAGAAAGAGGTTAATGGGGTATGGTAGAAGAAGTTGGGTACGTCCCAGGAAGACATTGCACGATTGAAATAAACAAATACTTATTATTTGTGGTAAAATGAGAACAATGTGGTGAACGAAGAAAGAGGTTAATGGGGTATGGTAGAAGAAGTTGGGTACGTCCCAGGAAGACATTGCACGATTGAAATAAACAAATACTTATTATTTGTGGTAAAATGAGAACAATGTGGTGAACGAAGAAAGAGGTTAATGGGGTATGGTAGAAGAAGTTGGGTACGTCCCAGGAAGACATTGCACGATTGAAATAAACAAATACTTATTATTTGTGGTAAAATGAGAACAATGTGGTGAACGAAGAAAGAGGTTAATGGGGTATGGTAGAAGAAGTTGGGTACGTCCCAGGAAGACATTGCACGATTGAAATAAACAAATACTTATTATTTGTGGTAAAATGAGAACAATGTGGTGAACGAAGAAAGAGGTTAATGGGGTATGGTAGAAGAAGTTGGGTACGTCCCAGGAAGACATTGCACGATTGAAATAAACAAATACTTATTATTTGTGGTAAAATGAGAACAATGTGGTGAACGAAGAAAGAGGTTAATGGGGTATGGTAGAAGAAGTTGGGTACGTCCCAGGAAGACATTGCACGATTGAAATAAACAAATACTTATTATTTGTGGTAAAATGAGAACAATGTGGTGAACGAAGAAAGAGGTTAATGGGGTATGGTAGAAGAAGTTGGGTACGTCCCAGGAAGACATTGCACGATTGAAATAAACAAATACTTATTATTTGTGGTAAAATGAGAACAATGTGGTGAACGAAGAAAGAGGTTAATGGGGTATGGTAGAAGAAGTTGGGTACGTCCCAGGAAGACATTGCACGATTGAAATAAACAAATACTTATTATTTGTGGTAAAATGAGAACAATGTGGTGAACGAAGAAAGAGGTTAATGGGGTATGGTAGAAGAAGTTGGGTACGTCCCAGGAAGACATTGCACGATTGAAATAAACAAATACTTATTATTTGTGGTAAAATGAGAACAATGTGGTGAACGAAGAAAGAGGTTAATGGGGTATGGTAGAAGAAGTTGGGTACGTCCCAGGAAGACATTGCACGATTGAAATAAACAAATACTTATTATTTGTGGTAAAATGAGAACAATGTGGTGAACGAAGAAAGAGGTTAATGGGGTATGGTAGAAGAAGTTGGGTACGTCCCAGGAAGACATTGCACGATTGAAATAAACAAATACTTATTATTTGTGGTAAAATGAGAACAATGTGGTGAACGAAGAAAGAGGTTAATGGGGTATGGTAGAAGAAGTTGGGTACGTCCCAGGAAGACATTGCACGATTGAAATAAACAAATACTTATTATTTGTGGTAAAATGAGAACAATGTGGTGAACGAAGAAAGAGGTTAATGGGGTATGGTAGAAGAAGTTGGGTACGTCCCAGGAAGACATTGCACGATTGAAATAAACAAATACTTATTATTTGTGGTAAAATGAGAACAATGTGGTGAACGAAGAAAGAGGTTAATGGGGTATGGTAGAAGAAGTTGGGTACGTCCCAGGAAGACATTGCACGATTGAAATAAACAAATACTTATTATTTGTGGTAAAATGAGAACAATGTGGTGAACGAAGAAAGAGGTTAATGGGGTATGGTAGAAGAAGTTGGGTACGTCCCAGGAAGACATTGCACGATTGAAATAAACAAATACTTATTATTTGTGGTAAAATGAGAACAATGTGGTGAACGAAGAAAGAGGTTAATGGGGTATGGTAGAAGAAGTTGGGTACGTCCCAGGAAGACATTGCACGATTGAAATAAACAAATACTTATTATTTGTGGTAAAATGAGAACAATGTGGTGAACGAAGAAAGAGGTTAATGGGGTATGGTAGAAGAAGTTGGGTACGTCCCAGGAAGACATTGCACGATTGAAATAAACAAATACTTATTATTTGTGGTAAAATGAGAACAATGTGGTGAACGAAGAAAGAGGTTAATGGGGTATGGTAGAAGAAGTTGGGTACGTCCCAGGAAGACATTGCACGATTGAAATAAACAAATACTTATTATTTGTGGTAAAATGAGAACAATGTGGTGAACGAAGAAAGAGGTTAATGGGGTATGGTAGAAGAAGTTGGGTACGTCCCAGGAAGACATTGCACGATTGAAATAAACAAATACTTATTATTTGTGGTAAAATGAGAACAATGTGGTGAACGAAGAAAGAGGTTAATGGGGTATGGTAGAAGAAGTTGGGTACGTCCCAGGAAGACATTGCACGATTGAAATAAACAAATACTTATTATTTGTGGTAAAATGAGAACAATGTGGTGAACGAAGAAAGAGGTTAATGGGGTATGGTAGAAGAAGTTGGGTACGTCCCAGGAAGACATTGCACGATTGAAATAAACAAATACTTATTATTTGTGGTAAAATGAGAACAATGTGGTGAACGAAGAAAGAGGTTAATGGGGTATGGTAGAAGAAGTTGGGTACGTCCCAGGAAGACATTGCACGATTGAAATAAACAAATACTTATTATTTGTGGTAAAATGAGAACAATGTGGTGAACGAAGAAAGAGGTTAATGGGGTATGGTAGAAGAAGTTGGGTACGTCCCAGGAAGACATTGCACGATTGAAATAAACAAATACTTATTATTTGTGGTAAAATGAGAACAATGTGGTGAACGAAGAAAGAGGTTAATGGGGTATGGTAGAAGAAGTTGGGTACGTCCCAGGAAGACATTGCACGATTGAAATAAACAAATACTTATTATTTGTGGTAAAATGAGAACAATGTGGTGAACGAAGAAAGAGGTTAATGGGGTATGGTAGAAGAAGTTGGGTACGTCCCAGGAAGACATTGCACGATTGAAATAAACAAATACTTATTATTTGTGGTAAAATGAGAACAATGTGGTGAACGAAGAAAGAGGTTAATGGGGTATGGTAGAAGAAGTTGGGTACGTCCCAGGAAGACATTGCACGATTGAAATAAACAAATACTTATTATTTGTGGTAAAATGAGAACAATGTGGTGAACGAAGAAAGAGGTTAATGGGGTATGGTAGAAGAAGTTGGGTACGTCCCAGGAAGACATTGCACGATTGAAATAAACAAATACTTATTATTTGTGGTAAAATGAGAACAATGTGGTGAACGAAGAAAGAGGTTAATGGGGTATGGTAGAAGAAGTTGGGTACGTCCCAGGAAGACATTGCACGATTGAAATAAACAAATACTTATTATTTGTGGTAAAATGAGAACAATGTGGTGAACGAAGAAAGAGGTTAATGGGGTATGGTAGAAGAAGTTGGGTACGTCCCAGGAAGACATTGCACGATTGAAATAAACAAATACTTATTATTTGTGGTAAAATGAGAACAATGTGGTGAACGAAGAAAGAGGTTAATGGGGTATGGTAGAAGAAGTTGGGTACGTCCCAGGAAGACATTGCACGATTGAAATAAACAAATACTTATTATTTGTGGTAAAATGAGAACAATGTGGTGAACGAAGAAAGAGGTTAATGGGGTATGGTAGAAGAAGTTGGGTACGTCCCAGGAAGACATTGCACGATTGAAATAAACAAATACTTATTATTTGTGGTAAAATGAGAACAATGTGGTGAACGAAGAAAGAGGTTAATGGGGTATGGTAGAAGAAGTTGGGTACGTCCCAGGAAGACATTGCACGATTGAAATAAACAAATACTTATTATTTGTGGTAAAATGAGAACAATGTGGTGAACGAAGAAAGAGGTTAATGGGGTATGGTAGAAGAAGTTGGGTACGTCCCAGGAAGACATTGCACGATTGAAATAAACAAATACTTATTATTTGTGGTAAAATGAGAACAATGTGGTGAACGAAGAAAGAGGTTAATGGGGTATGGTAGAAGAAGTTGGGTACGTCCCAGGAAGACATTGCACGATTGAAATAAACAAATACTTATTATTTGTGGTAAAATGAGAACAATGTGGTGAACGAAGAAAGAGGTTAATGGGGTATGGTAGAAGAAGTTGGGTACGTCCCAGGAAGACATTGCACGATTGAAATAAACAAATACTTATTATTTGTGGTAAAATGAGAACAATGTGGTGAACGAAGAAAGAGGTTAATGGGGTATGGTAGAAGAAGTTGGGTACGTCCCAGGAAGACATTGCACGATTGAAATAAACAAATACTTATTATTTGTGGTAAAATGAGAACAATGTGGTGAACGAAGAAAGAGGTTAATGGGGTATGGTAGAAGAAGTTGGGTACGTCCCAGGAAGACATTGCACGATTGAAATAAACAAATACTTATTATTTGTGGTAAAATGAGAACAATGTGGTGAACGAAGAAAGAGGTTAATGGGGTATGGTAGAAGAAGTTGGGTACGTCCCAGGAAGACATTGCACGATTGAAATAAACAAATACTTATTATTTGTGGTAAAATGAGAACAATGTGGTGAACGAAGAAAGAGGTTAATGGGGTATGGTAGAAGAAGTTGGGTACGTCCCAGGAAGACATTGCACGATTGAAATAAACAAATACTTATTATTTGTGGTAAAATGAGAACAATGTGGTGAACGAAGAAAGAGGTTAATGGGGTATGGTAGAAGAAGTTGGGTACGTCCCAGGAAGACATTGCACGATTGAAATAAACAAATACTTATTATTTGTGGTAAAATGAGAACAATGTGGTGAACGAAGAAAGAGGTTAATGGGGTATGGTAGAAGAAGTTGGGTACGTCCCAGGAAGACATTGCACGATTGAAATAAACAAATACTTATTATTTGTGGTAAAATGAGAACAATGTGGTGAACGAAGAAAGAGGTTAATGGGGTATGGTAGAAGAAGTTGGGTACGTCCCAGGAAGACATTGCACGATTGAAATAAACAAATACTTATTATTTGTGGTAAAATGAGAACAATGTGGTGAACGAAGAAAGAGGTTAATGGGGTATGGTAGAAGAAGTTGGGTACGTCCCAGGAAGACATTGCACGATTGAAATAAACAAATACTTATTATTTGTGGTAAAATGAGAACAATGTGGTGAACGAAGAAAGAGGTTAATGGGGTATGGTAGAAGAAGTTGGGTACGTCCCAGGAAGACATTGCACGATTGAAATAAACAAATACTTATTATTTGTGGTAAAATGAGAACAATGTGGTGAACGAAGAAAGAGGTTAATGGGGTATGGTAGAAGAAGTTGGGTACGTCCCAGGAAGACATTGCACGATTGAAATAAACAAATACTTATTATTTGTGGTAAAATGAGAACAATGTGGTGAACGAAGAAAGAGGTTAATGGGGTATGGTAGAAGAAGTTGGGTACGTCCCAGGAAGACATTGCACGATTGAAATAAACAAATACTTATTATTTGTGGTAAAATGAGAACAATGTGGTGAACGAAGAAAGAGGTTAATGGGGTATGGTAGAAGAAGTTGGGTACGTCCCAGGAAGACATTGCACGATTGAAATAAACAAATACTTATTATTTGGAATAACTTAGCGAGTAAAACCTCAAGTTGTAATATTTAATTATTGCAGACAATATGAGCGATTTCTAAACAAAAATCTGAAACAGAAAAATCAGAAAAGGATACGGTCACATCTAGGACTCGAACCCAGGACCCTTGTCTTTCCGGGACACCGCTCTACCAACTGAGCTAATGGGCTAATAAATCTCCTTCGGTAATATTTAACTGTATCATACTTCGAATAAGAACTACCAACATTGTCTTATGTATTTATGTACGATCGCAAGATTCAACCGCATTTAGTTCGGGTAAATAATATTATTTCCACCTTAAAATTTACCCAGAATTCAGGTACACTAGAATTCACAACCTCAAAACTCAACCGTGCAACGCCGGGAACACGTCAGCTAGTAGGTACACTCATTAAACAATCCCGAGGCCTTCGATTCGTCTGCTGTAATTACTTATTTTAAAATTCACCCAGAATTCAGGTACACTAGAATTCACAACCTCAAAACTCAACCGTGCAACGCCGGGAACACGTCAGCTAGTAGGTACACTCATTAAACAATCCCGAGGCCTTCGATTCGTCTGCTGTAATTACTTATTTTAAAATTCACCCAGAATTCAGGTACACTAGAATTCACAACCTCAAAACTCAACCGTGCAACGCCGGGAACACGTCAGCTAGTAGGTACACTCATTAAACAATCCCGAGGCCTTCGATTCGTCTGCTGTAATTACTTATTTTAAAATTCACCCAGAATTCAGGTACACTAGAATTCACAACCTCAAAACTCAACCGTGCAACGCCGGGAACACGTCAGCTAGTAGGTACACTCATTAAACAATCCCGAGGCCTTCGATTCGTCTGCTGTAATTACTTATTTTAAAATTCACCCAGAATTCAGGTACACTAGAATTCACAACCTCAAAACTCAACCGTGCAACGCCGGGAACACGTCAGCTAGTAGGTACACTCATTAAACAATCCCGAGGCCTTCGATTCGTCTGCTGTAATTACTTATTTTAAAATTCACCCAGAATTCAGGTACACTAGAATTCACAACCTCAAAACTCAACCGTGCAACGCCGGGAACACGTCAGCTAGTAGGTACACTCATTAAACAATCCCGAGGCCTTCGATTCGTCTGCTGTAATTACTTATTTTAAAATTCACCCAGAATTCAGGTACACTAGAATTCACAACCTCAAAACTCAACCGTGCAACGCCGGGAACACGTCAGCTAGTAGGTACACTCATTAAACAATCCCGAGGCCTTCGATTCGTCTGCTGTAATTACTTATTTTAAAATTCACCCAGAATTCAGGTACACTAGAATTCACAACCTCAAAACTCAACCGTGCAACGCCGGGAACACGTCAGCTAGTAGGTACACTCATTAAACAATCCCGAGGCCTTCGATTCGTCTGCTGTAATTACTTATTTTAAAATTCACCCAGAATTCAGGTACACTAGAATTCACAACCTCAAAACTCAACCGTGCAACGCCGGGAACACGTCAGCTAGTAGGTACACTCATTAAACAATCCCGAGGCCTTCGATTCGTCTGCTGTAATTACTTATTTTAAAATTCACCCAGAATTCAGGTACACTAGAATTCACAACCTCAAAACTCAACCGTGCAACGCCGGGAACACGTCAGCTAGTAGGTACACTCATTAAACAATCCCGAGGCCTTCGATTCGTCTGCTGTAATTACTTATTTTAAAAATGAGATTTTTATATATTAACATTAACTCCACACATAATATCTTATTTTCTGTCTCACTCCATATTAGTTAATAATTTAAATATTTTTTGTATTTTGTTATATATATATATATTTTTTATTTTTTTTATTTATTTTTTTTATAACAATTTTCTATATAAGATAATGTGTCCTTACTGGGGTACCCCGTTCTAAGGTCACATTGTACATGGTTATGTGTTTGAAATAGTATAATTATGTACATATGTTAAAATACTACATAGAAAATTAAAAAACAATATTTAGAGAAAAAATAAAACATAATACAAGCTTTAGTCTTTATATACTATTGTATCGCTTCTAAACTCGTGATAATGCATTTTGAATGGTCATAACATATTTATTTGTGAGACGTTATTTGCTTTTACTGTCTAATATAACTTTTTTGGATGCGATGTATTATTTTTACTTTAATTTACTCCCACGGTAAAGAAGCAACTTTCTAACGTAGTTAGAGGTGCCCTTGAGAGTTAGTTCTAACTACTGTTTAGGAGCCCATTATAAGAGATTTGTAGTCAGTCTGTCAGTGGTTAGTCGGCGTAACGGGCAAGAGATTGCAGTGATTAGGAAAAATACCGAAAACATAATTATACTGTAGATTGTGTGAGCACCACAGATATGTGTAGGTCCGACAGCCCCTGGCTCCAGTGGACCTGTGTGTATAACTATGTGTGGATAACTTGGGTTTTGTTACTTGCCTGGAGAGGCCTTCAACTTCCAATTGAATTCAACTTCAAATTTGTACTGGAACCACTTTTCTTTTAATAACTTTTGAAGGTTGTAATATAAGGAGAAGATAATAATAATAAATCTTTAAACACGAAACACACAAGACAAGACACAGAAAAATAAAAAGGTAAAGTTTTCAACTGGGAATCGAACCCAGGATATCCGTGTTACCGGGACAACGTCTTTAACCACTAGACCATCGGGAGCATATTTAAAATAAAATTAACGATATTATCTTGTAACTAATTTTGATATTGATAATATAATATGACCTGCTCAAGAATATCCCAAGTCGAGGGATACTGATTAGTGCGAATTAAATTGAATTACTTGTCATTGTGTATTACCCGTTTTTATTCAGTACTGATGATTATCACATCACAGTATTTAAATAATAAACAAAAATAATATTAAAAAATTTTAATTTATAAATTCAGTAAAAAATAAATAACTTTTTCCGGCATTTGCACAACAATGGAGTGCAAGAATTCGGAAGGTCAGAGACAAAATTTTACTGTGCAAATATACAAATACATAATAATAATAATAATTTGTTTAATGCCATTTTTGTGAAAAATCATCCGAAGAGCGATGTAATAGGTAGGTTGTAAAGCAATAATTTTCCACTGTATGGAAGGTCAATATATTTTGACTGCCGCGGGTTTTACCCACTAAACCAGGGGTGCGGAATGTGCGGCCCGCGAGCACTATTAATAAATACAAACTATATCCAGAACGTGAGAGAGGTTTTATATTTTTAAATCAGTTAAATAAAATACATTGTTTTCTTCGTGCTTTTTATTTATTGTTTCGGAACATTACCGATTATTATCACGATGTTTAGTTTGTAATATTAGAATTGGTAATTGCGCAAATGTTAACGGATAAAATTGTTTATAGGATGCAAAGGTAAAGATTTACGAGCATCTATGGCTAGGAAGAGATATTAAGCAACTAGAAATATTAAGAGATTACAATAATCATAAAAATCTTTATGTTGCAACATGCAGGAAAACCAATTCACTTTTTCTTATAATTATTATAATTTGAGTTTGGTTGACTCGTATACATATTAATTCACAATTTAAAACCAGTCGTGTGTTCTGAACGTAACTTAACATCGACTTGCGGACTTATTTATTGACGCAGTCCAAGGGAAACCATTCTCGCGTTCCGATTGCAATAACAAATTTCTATTTGCAGACACATTTCTGAAAATGACGCTTGGTGATTCAGTTATCAATTTATTTATTCGAAGAATTAACGATAGAAGCGTGTCAAGTCCCGAAGTGAGGTCGATTTGATCTTACTTACGGTGAAACTAATAAAACATTTACAAACAACGAAATTCTTTCTTGAATTAAAAATCAATTACATTGCCCTGTGAGCATGTTGAAAGTTCTTTTAATATACAATAATTTATTGTGTGAAAATAGGCTACATCCATTTTCTTTCAAATCCTTATAGGTACAGGAAATATATAATAATCTTAATATTAATTTCTGTATTGGTTTTACCGAGTGGTCAAAATTAAATTTGTGTAGATTGGTACAAAATAAGCAATGACTATTTACTAATCACTTTGCTGCAATTTACTTTATTTTTTTCTTGCTGCCCTGTCGAACTATATATCTATGAACAAATAACAACACAATGTTGGTATAATGGACTAAAGTTACTTTAAGTGTAGAAGATAGGAGTGTAAGGAGAGTGGTAGAAAGGTCCTAGGAAGACATGACACAATTGCTCGTATGAATCTAATTTATAGCAAGAAGAGACCGAGCGTAATGGTTAACGCGGTTAGGAGTCCCAAAGGAAATTCAATGGAATGGAAATTCAAGAAGAAAATGCAGCGACTGGAATACTAATTTTATCATTTTGTTTCAGAAATACCCCTACCCCAAAGCGATCGGATTCATTATCACAAATGAATTCTGCGAGCGATTCTCTTACTATGGAATGCGAAGTAAGAACTTTGACTTATTATTTTATATTTACAGTTTATCAATTAGTGTAGGGATTTAATTAAAACTTGTCAATACTCTGGCATCACCGATTTTGGTTGAAATTTCAATATGACATTTGATCATTTTAAGAGTTGAGATTACAGAACACTTTTATTACATTTTTTACAACCATACAACACACACAATGTACAGTACAGTCAAACAGAAACTATCTGATCGGTCAAAATACAAACCCAACCATAGAATAGACAGGTAAAGTTATACAAGAAGGTTCTCAACATAAAATACAGTTTTTTAACGAAATATGTTTTTACTATCTTCTGGATTGAATTCCAATAGCCCCAAAATCTGAATTTGAATTTGTACCTAACAAACAAGGTATCCAGTAGTTCATATTACCTAATTTCCGGATTGGGGAGCCTCTTTAATGGGTTTCATCTTGTTATGGATGCCAATTATTACAGAGGTAAGTGGTTCAAAAAAATAGAAGTTACGTTTCCAGAGGGAAATTATAATTTGTAATTTTAAAAAATGTGTTCACGGAAAACATAAAGTTATACACTACACATATAATTTATGACGTAACACGAGTTCATTCCAGAAGGTATGAGGGGCCGGATGTAGCGCTACATTCCATCATGGACAATATATAAGTTGACAGATTAATATTTATTAATTCATCGTACGTGATTATTGATTAAATACATTAAACAAGTTGGGGATGCCTGAGGAAGATATGATAGTCATGACACGATCGAGTGAACCAAATACGGGAGCTTGTGTAACAGTAGATTATGTATGAGACGATGTAGGGATGTGAATGAGACAAGGAGTGTGTGCCGAGACCGAGTTGTTTAGCGGTCAGTCCCCTCTGCCTACCCCAACGGGGAACACACTACAGTCGAGTTCTATAAGTTCTGTAATCCTTGTGCGACATTTTAGGAGTGCGTTTGGTAGCTGTTTAAATATTGTATATAGTAGTATCTACATAGTATGTTGGCAGATATCTAGTATGTCCCTATTATTTCTTACAAAATATTCATTATGCGATAATTTTTAATGATGAATGCGATCGTTTGCACTAACCACCAGACCCCAAAACCGCGAATGTATATGTTTGTTATTCAACAACGGCGTGATTTTTGCTAATTGGAAGTTTCCTAATTAGTCATCGTGTTTACGTAATAATATTATTATTAATAAAAAAGGAGATATGAGTTTATATCGTGCCTAGTCATTGGGTATTTTGTTATCCAGCCCATCAAATCAATCATTCATCAAATAAATACATCTTTGCTAACATTATAGTATAGAATAGTATCTACCCACTAGATAGTAGATCATTATTGTAATACCTACCCATTGTTCTAGCGATGTAAAAATGGCAAATCAATCATGTTAATAGAAAATATCTATAATTTATTCATTAACAGCCTTATTAAAAACATAATTTTAATATTACGCAGCGCTTAAGGTCAGAACAGTGAAAAAGCTGACTTATTTCCATGGCGTTGGTTTGGTTAAAATAGTCTTAAACCAGGCTCAAGGCCGGTTTTTCCAAACCAACGTTAAATGGGCCTGTAAGAATCTAATTAGTAACCGCCTTATTATCAAATTTGTGCCATTTTTTAACATTACAGATTTGGATCTAAATCGTTATAATTGTATCGTTCGTACAATATATTTACAACTCCAAACACCCTGTAAATGCGTTATAGGACATTAAAAACATGTCTCCCCACAGAAGAATTCATAAATAAATTGGTGCGGCTAGCCCTACAGTAGAAGAAGTTATGGTGAGATTATTACTATTTATCTTGTTGTTAGATATACATATTAGATGGGTACAACCAAGGATAACGTCTATAGAGTGGAAAAACTCTTTGATTTATGAATGTTTGACTGAGATACACTTAAGACCAGTATGTTATATAATAATATAAATAGATGGGTACAACCAAGGATAACGTCTATAGAGTGGAAAAACTCTTTGATTTATGAATGTTTGACTGAGATACACTTAAGACCAGTATGTTATATAATAATATAAATAGATGGGTACAACCAAGGATAACGTCTATAGAGTGGAAAAACTCTTTGATTTATGAATGTTTGACTGAGATACACTTAAGACCAGTATGTTATATAATAATATAAATAGATGGGTACAACCAAGGATAACGTCTATAGAGTGGAAAAACTCTTTGATTTATGAATGTTTGACTGAGATACACTTAAGACCAGTATGTTATATAATAACTTCAGGATTTATGCGTTGTGAAATTTGTATGATGCGCTCGTAAATAACCCTAGATCTTTGATTTGGTTTAGGCGTTGGTAAACAATTTCGTATATTCAAATATCAAATTCATGTAAGTTGAAGAAGAACGCCGTCGAGAAGGATTTCAATTGCAAGACATAGTTTCCTGTCTTCTGTAAACGACTGAATCACTATCGTTAGTAAGGAGAACGACTCCGGAGGAAATCTAGAAAAAACTTCCACTTGAAGTACTGGAACCCTTGTTAAAAACCTACTGTCTACTTAATGTTAAAGGTCATTTAATTGGACTACATAAAGTTATACAGTTACTCGGGTATTATAAAATGTCAAAATAGCTAGATTACATTCGCCTATAGTGGTGGGAATTAGAGAAACTTTTTAATCGCCTATTATATATTAATATTTGTTTGCCTGTGTTTCTGTCGTATAGATGGTACCTATTAATAGTCTTATAAACCGGCTCGGCTTCGGTTGACACACTTCTTACAGAGGCGAAACTGGTACTGGTTTAACCAAATACTGTCAAAGTCACTGATAACTCGGTCTAGTAACTGCCCTTCCCTCAGTCCACTTACTGTTTTCTTAACCCTCAGGTCTCATATTCACCTTTTATTTCTTAAAGAATTTGTAACTCAAAACTGTTTTGGAAAGGTGATGAATTATGCTTATTATTATTAGAAATAAACGCATCATTTAGGATCTATAAAAAATTTATAGCCAAACATAAAAAAAGTTGTAAAAATGACCCACCTTTCGTCTAAACACTGATAAAAAACAACTACAATTACTGATTAAAAAAACACATATTTCACAAGACTACAAGTATTGTAAACATTATTGCCACCTCGCTTATTTCACAAGATAAATGTATTGTAAACATCTCACTTTTTTGACGTTTAATATCAAAATTATTAATAAAATATTCACAAATGTCTTTTTTTCTCAACTTGCGGGCGGAACGTTTGGTTCCTTGGAACCCTTGGAGCTATTATTATAATTTATAATTATTCTGCGATAAACGTCGGGATATGAACATAAAGCGTGTTATTTCTCTTTCTAACACCGTTTAGTTAATGTTTTTCACCTTGAAAGTAAGGCAAATATGATTTCTGTAAGACCATACGAGCGGTTCCCAAAAGCGATCTAATGACTCTCCGGGTTAATCATTACGAATGGTTAATGTTTTTAGGTTAATAAAAATAAATGAAGAAATCAACGGATACCACCAAAATGTCATGTACGTTTTAACTTCTCGGGTTTTTCCTGATACACCCAATATTATATTACAATGTCCGTGCATACATACTAAATACATAATAATATTGTTATTAATACGTTCTATATTAGTATCAAGACAGAATTAAAAATACATATTAATATTCTTATTTTTTTTCTTTCCAGCGATCTTGGTTATTTACCTGAAGGATAAATTGGGTTTCAACGAGGATGACTCCATTGTTATTTACCATGTGTTCACCATGTTCGTGTACTTCTTTCCCGTATTCGGTGCCATAATGGCAGACAGTTGGCTTGGCCGATTTAAGTAAGTTACCTATTTACCATGTGTTCACCATGTTCGTGTACTTCTTTCCCGTATTCGGTGCCATAATGGCAGACAGTTGGCTTGGCCGATTTAAGTAAGTTACCTATTTACCATGTGTTCACCATGTTCGTGTACTTCTTTCCCGTATTCGGTGCCATAATGGCAGACAGTTGGCTTGGCCGATTTAAGTAAGTTACCTATTTACCATGTGTTCACCATGTTCGTGTACTTCTTTCCCGTATTCGGTGCCATAATGGCAGACAGTTGGCTTGGCCGATTTAAGTAAGTTACCTATTTACCATGTGTTAAACAAATAACTTATTAGGTCCAACCAAAACATTTTAAAAGGTTCTTATATATTTAATGAAATTAAAAACTACATATTTTGGAGTTTTTGCTTATACCCGGTGTAACAATATAACAACGCTGAACTTGCAGTATTTTGTAATGTTACAATAATCCGATATTATTATCTTTGTATCCTAAGTTAGCCTTATCATCATCACCGTAGACGGGAATAATAAAAAAAAAATACTGTTAATAGTGTGTCTGAAACTCTGGTTCAATGACCTCTACAACTCAGATTTGCTTTGAATTTAAGTGTCATCATTTTGGATAATAGGGTTTGAGATAAGGTACATATAATATAAAAAATTTAACTTTAATTTCATTAGCCTGACAGACTTGTACTATCAGAAATACTACCGAATGCACGGGCGGGCGGCGTGGATTTAATGTGTATACAGTTTTATTGCAAGTATGATGAAATTTCGCACACTTAACCTTTAAAACAAGAGGAACTTTACTCTGTTCACCTGATTTTGAAAACTATTGTACTGTATGAAAAATGGAAATTGTATTAAAATTATTATTAATTAGTTAGATAATAATGCATTGTTCGAAATGTGTAATTTTTTTATTGATCTGTCTTTGATGAATTAATAGCGTGATGATACGTTTCTGAGATGGCGCTCGTAGTTTCACTGAATTAGGTCCAGTGGACATACTTTAGCGGGCCGTTCATATATCCATTTCATTCGTATATGAATATTCTTTGAATGGCTATCATTTTCGTAACTGTGCATATTTTTTTGTTCGATTTGAATGACAATAACGTGTCCTGTATTTCTATATTGTCATTAAGACACATGTCCTCATATTTCAAATTTACTATTCCTTGTTACAAATAAGGCAATGATCCCGAAGAGGAGAGAAGAATTCATCGTGTATCGACAGTTGATAGTCTACTGAAGGGCGAAACCCTTAATTGGTCGCCTGTCGCCTGGAGGGCTGGTAGCAAGAAACTACCAAAGAAAAGCGGATTTATCTGCTAGTTATGTAAAATGATTTTAAGCTTTCGGAGCCTCGTGCAAACTCTTTGCGATGTCTTGGAGCTTTTACTTAGGTACAAGTGGTATTTATACATGTTGCAGACTGAATTCTCTAGAAATTAGATCCTTGGGGCGTATGTGTGGTAAAACCATGTATGATCGTGTGAGAAATGTGGAGATCCGCAAAGATTGCAAGTCTGATTTAAGGGTAGTGAGTAAGATTAATAAAGGGACTTAGATGGTTGGTCATGAGAGCGAATGAGCGAAGAAAGGAGAATCGGATACTTGAGTCGGGCCGATATATGAATGTGAATGAGGCAAGAAGTGGGTGTCAACATCGAGTTGTTTGGCTGTACGTCCTCTCTGCCTACCCCTGCGGGAAACGTCGAGACGGTTAGTTAGCTGCTGCATAATTTAGAACAAATACAAGAAGTAATAAAAATAAGATTACAATAGACAAACAAAACATACAAGAATCCTTTTTTATAAAGATACAGTGTTCAGGGTTTCATGATAACTCAACACAGTGATAATTCAACACACTTTTAAAAAGTGATATAAAGTTATTAAAGAGTTGAAAAAAAATAACCTAACCTAACCTACTTAACCCAGTTAATAAAGTTTTTGTTTCATCACTTTCCACGATTTTATATAACTTTTTAAACATGTGATGAATTATCATTGCGATGATTTATCCGGTCACCAGTGTTCACATAGGTTAACAAAGATATTTTGTTCAGATAAGTTAACAAAGATTCAAGGTTCAGATAGGTTACTCTGATTGGTCGAATTCAAATCGTATGCTTCGGGTAAATCCCGAATAGAGGGTCTGCAGGCAAAATTCGACCACTCTGCCCCTCTGGCGGTTTAAGACGAACCAAATGACGCGAATACTTAAATTAAATATTAACTTAAATGAAACTGGCGCGAATATTTAAATATGCAGCTAACAATACACAAAATTACTTGACCATTAACAAGCGTTTAATAAGAAGATTTCTTCTGGAAGCTGATCACTTTGTGATGGCATTATTTATTTTATTAAAACATAAATAACTTTGTTTACATCACTTTATTACATACAACGGTTAGCCACGATTACTGACTATATCTCTGGCCATCTGGATAAGGGCTCGAAATGTCTGTCGGTATTCCTCGACCTTTGCAAAGCATTTGATACAATCTCACATAGCAAATTAGAACGCAAAATGTTCGATATAGGTATTAGAAATAAGGAATTAGACCTTCTCTCTAGCTTCTTATCTGGCAGATCACAATGCGTTAAAATCAGAACAACTAAGAGTCAGAATCTGCCAATTAGTTACGGTGTCCCACAAGGCAGTGTTTTAGGTCCAACTCTCTTCCTGATATATATTAATGAGTTATGTAACCTTGATATCGATGCCACTATTGTCAGTTTTGCCGATGACACAGTCCTACTATTCCAATCGAAAGAATGGACTACCGTATACGCCAAAGCGGAGGAAGGAATTCAAAAGGTAAAACAGTGGCTCGACTCTAATTCACTAACTCTGAATGCACCTAAAACAAAATACTTACTGTTTAGTCTCACCAATATCCCAATGTCACACCTAACTCTAAAAATACACGTTTGCAAAAATTCTCCCCTTGACCGGAATTGTGACTGCCCATACCTAGAACAAGCAACCAATATCAAATATCTAGGACTAACCTTTGACACACACCTAAATTGGAAACAACATATCTATAACATTACAAACAAAATTCGTAAATCTATTTACTTCTTCAAACAAACACGTAATTTCCTTGACCTTAAACTTTTAAAATCAGTATATTTCTCACTATGCCAATCACACATAGAATATGGAATTTTGCCTTGGGGTAATACTTCTTCTAGTGCGCCTCGACCCCATTATTAAAGCACAAAAAATAATTCTCAAACTCCCTCTTTCTACCAACACTGATACTATCTTCAATACAACTTTATCTTGCTATCTTTAATCAACGTTATGGACATAAAACAGCTCTTTGCAAGATCTATCTTGATTAATTTACACCAAAACAGCAAAACACTATACAAACCAACTCAAACGATACACAATACCCGAGCCAAAAATAAAGAACTTCTCCAAACTCCTTTTGCTAGAACCACCTTTGGGCAAAAACATTTTAAATACACAGCTTGCAAACTGTACAATACACTACCAACCACGATTAGACAAACAGAGTCAATAACCAAATTCAAACATGAAATAAAGAAATGGATAACAAGTATTGGGCGTCCCATTATCGCAAACATCTGTAAACCAAATTACACGTAAACAATAACAACAATTCAAATACTAAATAAATTAGTAGAATCAATAATTTTATAAAAAACCCTTTGTAACTACCAGAGATGTGCTTTATTTCAAATAAATCCATTTCAAATGGAAATGCAAAATGGGTATTTTCCATTTTGCAGTTTAAATGCTTTTCTAAAAACCATTTTGCATTTTGCATTTTAAATGCTTTTCTCAATGCATTTTCCATTTTAAATGCTTTTTTGCAACATTCTTCCTACTATCTCCACTCATCTTTTTTTCATAAGCCCCAAATATCAGTTGTTCCTCAACCTCGCTATGAGAGATAATTTCCATTTGTCAAGTTGCTCCCTGGTAGGAGCCCTGACAATTGAGTGATACCATTACAAAAAATACTGATTCAAATACTGAACATGGGGCCATGACGCTGTAATATTAAATGTTAGATAGCAGTTTCCATGTTTTTACGTTGGCAACATTAGTCCCGCGCAAACTTTTTGTGGTTTCATAATCTGTAGTCCGGGTGTTTTTGGATTTACCATCATGTAATATGTTTGTTCTACATTGATGTCCATGACAAAATTGTTTAAAAATTCTATAATTATTTCAATTGTTTGACCTGAGAAACCATTTTGCATTTTCAATGCATTTTGAAAATAGGTATTTTGCATTTTGCATTTGAAATGCTTTTCTAAAAACCATTTTGCATTTTGCATTTTCAAATGGAAAAGTTTTGACCCATTTCCATTTTGCATTTCAAATGGTTTTGGGTACCCATTTTGCACATCTCTGGTAACTACGTCCTCCAATTAAATGCATTCATATTACATATATATTTACAATATTGTCATACCTGTACCTACTCTTTCTATTACCTATCTATTGACTCCATAATTTAAAATGTATACAACTTTGTAGTTTGTACTTTGATTTTGATTTAGTCATGCATGTAAATATTCTATAAGTATCTGTATACGTCTGTCTCGACACAGGTGTACCCTAGTGAGACAGATGTCGATAAATACAAGTAAAAACCTTTATATTGATAGATAAATAAATAAATTTAAAAAAAAAACCTCTACATGCTACATGAACGAAGTTCACCTCATCAGGAGTAAGTATACATTGAAGTCAAAAATTAAATATAGATTACAATTGGAAAAAAGAAGTGGAAGTAGGGGGGAGGGGTAAGAGTGGGCGGAGTTTATCAGAATCAGGAATTACAATATCGTTAGACGGGAAGACCAGTTGAGTGGGAAAATATTTAAAGGAGGGTTTATAATTTTTTTTTGCTTATTTATTATATCTGATTTTATATTGACATGTTTTCTTATTTCTAAAATTTCAAAATTATATAGTCTTAAAATACTTCACACAGGATAATAAATAATTTATATTTTTAGAAATTAGAAAACATGTTAATATAAAAGCAGATATAATAACAAGATTTTTTTTTAATAAACTCTCTTTTAAATATTTTCCCTTTTTTTAATTTTATATTGGACAATTTTTATAGCGCCGCTTTTGTGAGATAAGCTACTGAAATTGTAAATTTTTTTGCCTACTTGAATCTGTTTCAAATAAATCCAGTCACTAACTATCTAGGTTCTTGCCTAGATTTAATTTTTTCTAGCATACCAAATATCATAGTAAGTGAAGCTGATGTCTCTTTGTTACCTATAGATAAATATCATCCACCTCTCTCTATTAACATCACTAATTTCTTCCAATTAGATTCTTTGAAACCAAGTGCCTCTTATCACTACAAATATCTTAATGGTGACTACTCTAATATGAACAAATTTCTTTCCCAGATTAATTGGTCAGTACTATTTTTAAAATCTGATATTAATGACGCTGTATTTAAATTTAATGAATGCGTCTCACGCGCTATAGATTTGTTTGTTCCTAAGGGATGTTACTATCAACCCAAGTTTCCAAATTGGTTTAGCTCAAAACTCAAACAGTTAATAATTGAAAAAAAGAAAACTCATAAGCTATTTAAAGACACTGGCAACTTAAACTTGTATCGAAAATTTTCTCATTTAAGGGAACTGTCCAAAATCGAATCAGCCAAATGCTATAAATCTTATGTAGAAGTTACTGAGTCAAAATTACTGCAAAACCCTAAACAATTTTGGCAATTTGTTGCGCAAAAGCATACTGATAATGATCTTCCTTCTAGTATGCACTATAATGAAACTCATGCTACTAACGGTCTTGACATCGCCAACCTTTTTGCTAAACACTTCTCCTCTGTATATTCTGGTGCCTCATGCAACATCCCTCCACTCAACTATGACTACAACATTGACTTGAATGATTGCCAAATCTCACTTGTAGAGGTTTACCAATCTTTAAGTAAACTTTCTAACAAAAAAAGTACCGGACCTGATGGCATTCCAGAAATCTTGCTAAAAGAATGTAAATATTCATTATCTAACCCAATTTGTATGTTGTACAACTTATCACTCTCATCTGGAACATTTGCTGATTCATGGAAAATTTCATATATTCGACCCATTTTTAAGTCCGGGAACAAGTCAAACATTGAAAATTACAGACCAATATCAATTATATCTTGTATTCCAAAAATATTTGAGTCGATAATTACAAAGAAAATCACTCCTATATTCAAAAATGTTCTGATTGATGAACAGCATGGATTTAGATCGGCGAAATCTACAACAACTAATTTATTGTCCTTTACAAATACCATTGTTAAAGCCTTGGAAGACAACACTCAGGTTGACGTACTCTATACTGATTTCTCCAAAGCCTTTGATAAAGTAAATCACTCGATTCTCATGGCCAAACTTTATGCTATAGGCATTAGAAACCCGTTGTTATCATTCTTTCGCTCTTACTTGAGCGATAGAAAACAAAGGGTTAAAATAAACAACTTTGAATCCTTTAACATTGACGTAACGTCCGGCGTTCCCCAAGGAGCTCATTTGGCCCCGCTTCTCTTCAACCTTTTTATTAACGATATCACCAAAGTTTTTTCTCATACACGCTTCTGGCTTTTTGCGGATGATAATAAGATTCTTCAGATAATTAAATCCTACCTTGACTGCTTACATTTTCAACGTGATATTGACTCGTTTAATAATTGGTGCAAAATAAACTGCATGGAACTTAATGTTGATAAATGTAAAATTTTGTCCTTTTATAGAACCAAAAAACCTATTCAGTTTGATTATAAATTAAACAATGTTTGTTTATCTACTGTAACATCTATCAAGGATCTTGGGGTCACTCTAGACTGCAAACTTTCTTTCCGTGAGCACATTAACAACATTGTTAACAAATCACTTAAACTACTTGGCTTCGTTCATAGAATAACCTCTGACTTTAAACATATAAGTACCCTTAAAACTCTTTACTGCTCGTTAGTTCGCCCTCACCTTGAATACGCTAGTGTTATTTGGTCTCCTTACTATGCTGTCCACATCTGTAACATAGAATCCGTACAACATCGCTTCCTACGAGGAATCGCTTGGAGGTTGGGTCTTGAAAGAGGAGAGTACTCATATGATGAAGTTGAACAAACTTTAAACATTTCTTCTTTGGAGAAACGTAGAAGGGACACTGATCTGATTTGCATATTTAAGATTATCAATGGTATTACAGACTCACCTGCTTTGTTGCAACTTATCCAATTCAACATCCCTTCCCGTAGACTCCGAAATAATGAATTGCTGTTCGTCAATCAACATTCTACCAATTATGGATACCATTCTCCTTTGTCCAGAATGTCGAGACTTGTCAACTCACTGTCAAGTCAAAGCATTGAATTTTGTGGTATATGCCTAAATGACTTTCGACAGTCAATACGCAATGTCTAATTTCTAATGCCCTTTGAACCATCTTCATGCTTTGACTTATTATTATCTCCCATTCTTACTTTTATATTATTATTGTCATTGTTATTGTCTTCGCTCCTCATTTATATATGCTCTCCTTTCACTGTCATCTCTGTTTATAAAACTTATTCGTGTAATTAATATGTTGTTAATGGACTATTTGTCCGTAAATAAATAAATAAATAAATAAATAAATAAATATCACCTCAGGGGCGCTATATTGTAATAATCTATTTACAATATATACTCACCTCTCTCTGTGAATGACCTTATATGTAGCTATGAAATGTAACTGTTGTTAGTATCACTTAACCAAGTGCCGCCCGCAGGGCCTAGCAGCAAAAAACCCGCCTCGCTGGTTTTTAACTGCTAGTAGTATATTAATGTACGCGAGTAGCAGGGCCGTTTTTAGGATCTGTTGACACCGAGGATGAACCTGTGGTGTAGGCTACTCAGTAAAACGGTATTACAAGTCTACAAAGTGTGCATTGGGTAGTATTGCTTGTAGTACACGTCTACAATGTATGTATTCGGAAGTATAGCTTAAATTACAAGTATATAAAGTGAACATTCTGTAGAATTGCTATAGTACAAGTCAACAATGTGTGTATTTAGTACAGGTCTACAAAGTGTGTATTCGAAAAATTACTTTATTACTAGTCTACAAAGTGTGTATTTGGTGCTATTGCATATCGGACAAGTTTACTAAGTGTGCATTATTGAGTGCTAACTCTTCAACGGATCAGCCAAAACTCAATTTAACTATTTTCGACTCGAATTTCTGGGATAAGGCCTCATTATTCAGTTCGGTTCTCACCTCAGAGATTTTAATTAACCATATTTAAGTCAAGGTATCATGGCCTTTTTAGAACATTATTCAATCGTTTTAAT
Source organism: Hesperophylax consimilis (assembly GCF_061612785.1). Taxonomy (NCBI): domain Eukaryota; kingdom Metazoa; phylum Arthropoda; class Insecta; order Trichoptera; family Limnephilidae; genus Hesperophylax; species Hesperophylax consimilis. The sequence goes on along the minus strand of NC_142858.1, from coordinate 30,540,867 downwards.
ATATGCCTGTTTTAAGTTATGTGTAAATTAGAAGTTTATGATATTATTCTCTAAAATTGATATGATGAAATGGATGTGCTGAGCACCTAATATTGTCTGTTGTCACCTGTTGATGAGTTACGAGCGACCGATCGTTTGAAATGAAACATAAGCAGCGTTAATATATATATGTAATTTTATTGACTTAATATTAATTCTTTGTTTTCTAGAACGATATTCTACCTGTCAATAGTTTACGCACTTGGAAACATCCTGATCTCTATAACAGCGATCCCGCCTCTTGGTATACCTCAAACGTAAGCAATTAAATAATCTGTAGATAATGTAATAGATATAAGAGTTAAATGAAACAGAGCATGAAATACGTAATTTATTCTCAGGGCATTCACGATGATAGGACTGTTGCTAGTGGCGATGGGAACGGGCGGCATAAAGCCCAACGTGTCGGCCTTCGGGGGGGACCAGTTCAAGCTGCCGCAGCAGGTGGCGCAACTAGCCACCTTCTTCTCACTCTTCTACTTCTCCATCAACGCCGGCAGTCTGATCTCCACCTTCATCACCCCTATACTCAGAGCTGATGTGCATTGCTTCGACGAGGAAGACTGCTTTTCCCTGGCCTTTGGAGTCCCCGGAATTCTTATGCTGGTTTCTATCGGTGAGCAAAATAAAAGCATTATCATCGAGTGAACAATTCTAGAAATTAGTGAACGAAGGTTTGAAGCATTTTTTTCTGAACCTATATAATGATTTGGTTTTTTACTTTTTCTAGTTGTCTTTGTATTGGGAAAGTTCCTGTACGTAATCAAAGAACCGCAAGGCAACGTTCTGGTAGATGTTTCAAAATGCATTGGGGTAAGGAAAACAATCAACATTACGTCTACACCGACTTTCACATTATTCAATAAACTCCGCGGCAGAAGAACATAAAAAAAACTTTCACTGTGGGTGCAGAATCGGGTTCAAAACCAGCTAAGTGGAAATAACAACAAAAAATGTGTTTTTTAATTGAAAAAGAAAAATTATATATATATTTTTATATTTTTAAAATTACAATTATTTTAAATGAACTTATTTCTAGTTTATTTTTAATCACTTTTATAATATCAATAATATTATGATCATCAGCCAATCTCTGTGCTCTTCTGGATTAAGTTATGCCATTCCGTCAAAGCCACACTAATATACAAATGATTATTTGGCTTCTAGCACGCCGTTTCCCGCAGAAGCAAGATAAAGAAGACCGACAAGAAGGAACACTGGCTAGACTATGCTGATGATAAATTTACTGCCTCCATGATCAGTGACGTGAAGGCCACCCTCAAGGTGCTCCTGCTCTTCGTCCCCCTGCCCGTGTTCTGGGCCCTCTTCGATCAACAGGTTATCCCATGCGTGATTTCATCCAACCTTACCAATACATTTACTGCCTCCATGATCAGTGACGTGAAGGCCACCCTCAAGGTGCTCCTGCTCTTCGTCCCCCTGCCCGTGTTCTGGGCCCTCTTCGATCAACAGGTTACCCCATGCGTGATTTCATCCAACCTAACCAATAAATTTACTGCCTCCATGATCAGTGACGTGAAGGCCACCCTCAAGGTGCTCCTGCTCTTCGTCCCCCTGCCCGTGTTCTGGGCCCTCTTCGATCAACAGGTTACCCCATGCGTGATTTCATCCAACCTTACCAATACATTTACTGCCTCCATGATCAGTGACGTGAAGGCCACCCTCAAGGTGCTCCTGCTCTTCGTCCCCCTGCCCGTGTTCTGGGCCCTCTTCGATCAACAGGTTACCCCATGCGTGATTTCATCCAACCTTACCAATACATTTACTGCCTCCATGATCAGTGATGTGAAGGCCACCCTCAAGGTGCTCCTGCTCTTCGTCCCCCTGCCCGTGTTCTGGGCCCTCTTCGATCAACAGGTTACTCCATGCGTGATTTCATCCAACCTAGTCAATAAACATAGCTGATTGTTACCACTTGAACGGCTCCGACTATGTAGCAAGAATGGAAGATTCGGTGACAGTGTGACGTTGCATATGACGAGGCGATAGAAACTGATAATAATCCCCAACATAATATGTAATTGTATCCTTTCACAGGGTTCTCGGTGGACTTTCCAAGCAACCAGAATGAACGGTGAAATTGGCAGCTTCATCCTCAAGCCTGACCAGATGCAGGTCGTCAATCCGTTGCTGATTCTGATTTTCATTCCGTTGTTCGAATGGGTACGTTGCAAATATATTTATAAACCAGATACAACACTAACTTTAACTAAAATTATTGCAACACTTAATTTATTCATTTTTAAACTGTGCAAAAAGAGATCTATAATAAATACAGCACTATTGCTAATATGTTATTACTTTTATTATAAAACAAATATACATTTTTACAAAAATGATCAATTGAAGATCTACCATTTATAGTAATTGTATGATAACATGTATGAACACGCAATAAACCTATAAAAACATGAAAATCAATGGTATTTCCAAACATTACAGGCAATTTATCCAGCAATGGCTTGGTGCAGATTCGCAACTAAACCACTCCAGAGGATGGTAATCGGAGGTCTTCTCGCTGCAGTCGCTTTCATCATATCTGCTATTATAGAATTGGAACTTGAAGTAGGTACCTAATTAAGTTTTACATAAGATATTTTAAATACATGGAGAGATTCTTGCTTATGTAGTACTGGGTGGGTTAACGCTTGACGTTTGGATGCAAATTCAAAAATAAAATACATATTTATATTGTATGTTTGTGAATGCAAGTAATCATTATCTGTGGATTAATTTGTATTTGCCCAATTGAAAGAAACCTGATGTTTAAATAAAGTCAATTACAAGTACTTGAATAATTTGGAAGCAGAAGTTTTTGGCGTATTAATTTCCAACTAGCAGGGTATTGCTTACAGCTTACATCTTACAGTCAACCCATTTTACATGGCACAACCCAATATTACAGAGAAGCTGTGGTCGAGTTAAAGGTTGATTTTAAACCGTTGTTTAAAATAAAATAATCTGGCTTTTGTTAGGTGGCTCATAGAATTAAATAAATAAAAATAAAATTGTCGAAAATCGAATCAGGAGTCTTTAGTTTACATACTTCTAAAAGTACTGAACCCCTAATGTGCTTTTGGAAGATATTTCTCACAATATTAATATATCTTAATTACAAAATAATTTCCTTCATGTAATTTATTGGAATTTTTTGTTTTTAGAGTTTTTATCCGTTAAATCTATTTGTCTGCCTTCAATGATAAATAACATTATTATCAATACTTATGTGTATTTATGAATTTTCATTTGTTTTAGAAAACATACCCAGTACTGCCGGTTTCTGGAGAATGCCAGCTACGTATCTACAATGGTTACATGTGTGAATTCACCATCTCTGGTTCAAAAGTTGGTGACTACGAGCTCTTCAACAATACTATAATCAATAATCTCGCAACATTCGAAGATAAATATGTGCCAATCAGGTCCGTAAACCGGTTCCCATACAGCATAAAGAGTGAAAGTGAAAACTGTAGAGGTTTCGGTGTTACCTCCGGCTTTCTTACATTGGAAAGCAAAAAATCTATTTCGTACTTTATCCAAGAAGAGGAAGTTGGTGGTGTTAAACAATTGAAATTGGTGCAATTTGAAGATGACAGCGACAAGACTGCCAAAGGATTTCCAGCCGTTAGGTAGGTCTTCAGGTGTTTGTCCATAAGTAGAAAGGCCTCAACACTAAACACCGCACACGTTTGTAATGCTTGCAATTTCTTTCAGGGTACTACGAAACTTCAGAGGAGACACTCTTAATGCAGATACCATATTTAAAGATGTTTCAACTGGTAACAATGTTTTAACAATGAATTCCACCGACATGGGAAGATACGACATTGCACCAGCGACCTATGATATATACAGCGGCACAACGCTTGTGAGGAAGAATGAAAAGTTTGACCTCGGTGGTGTTTACACGGTTGTGTTGAACAAGGAGGAAGGAAAGTCTCCTGTAAGTATTAAACAGCTTTTCACTTTAAATCTCTCTTTATTTCATTTAAAAGAGATTCAAATTGAATGTTTTTGTGGCGTTATCAAACGTTTTGTATAAATCGAACCTAAGAGTGACTTTTTTATACAAAACTTAATTTTGGATTTGGGACCAAAATACTTAACAGAATAATTATTTTTGTGTTCAAAGGGTTTTCAAAGTTTTTGTTTTGTATTCATGCAGAATGCTAATTTTTCTTTTAAACTATTATGCCATTTTAAAGGCAACTTTATCATTCTTGTGAGTTATTTGTAATTATTAAAATAAAATAATAAATTGTTATGAAATAATACGTCGAGGGACTTGATTATTTATTGGGTATTTTGAAAGGTGTTTTAAAAATAAAACTTTCTATTTGTAGGCATCTTCTATAACTATCATAGCCGAGCCCAACTCCATTCACATGATGTTGCTCATCCCTCAGTACGTTATCATAACAATGGCCGAAGTAATGTTCTCTGTCACCGGACTAGAATTTGCCTTCACCCAAGCTCCCAGCAGCATGAAGTCCGTGCTCACGGCCGGGTGGCTGCTGACGGTTGCATTTGGTAACTTGATTGTCGTCATTGTAGCCGAGTCTAAAGGATTTGACAGTCAGGTGAGTTCACTAATAAAATACTGAAAACCATCTTAAAACCTTTTCATGTTCACAGTTTCGAATAGTCTCCTAAAGCAAATTCACGTGATGCACGAATCCTCACCGTGCATTCTGATACATGTATAAAGACTCGCATCAGTCAATGATAAATCTAACAGCAATGTTTGCAGCGTGAAGAAGGTACTTACATCATCACCACTAGTAACCGCATCTGGCACTGCGGACTCACCGTCGCATCAATCAGTACACTGCTCTCATATATTTGTAAATGTTTGTTTGTCTTCTGCTCATGGTTAATTATTGAGAAATGGTTACATGGGATGCGGCAGGCAAATTCTCCTGTTAATTACCGTCTGCATCTGTGTTTTCTCCTAAATAAATAAAAAATATTCAGTTATCAGTTTACTTGAGGCACAGGAAATAATTAAATGTTTTAGTAATTTGAAGAACTTTTCTATTTCGAATTTCCGTGCAAATGCAACTATTTTCCAGCTGTAGAAAAAACAGTTTGAATGCAAAAATGCTTATTGTCTTTTTCATATGTTATGTTCCTACTATTTCAGGCAAGTGAATTCTTCCTGTTTGCCGGTCTTATGATTGTTGATATGATCATCTTTTGGCTGATGTCTCTGAAGTACAAGTATGTGGATGTTGCAAACAAGGAAAGCGATCAAGAAGACCTGCCGCTGCCCGAGGCGAGGACCGACAAAATGGGAATTGACAACTTAGACTTTAACAAAGACGAAGAACAAATGACAACTACACAGTGATTAAATATAAACAACACTTCATTAATTTAATGTAACTATTCAAAGACTTTAAATAAATAGAACTGTTATGTATATTATGTTCGCCCTATTCATATCTCGTTTCCGAACCAATTATATATCGCCTGCATTCAAAATTATTTTATGAAGTTCTTTCAAGCTACAAGTATTTTTAACAGTATATATGTACCTATTGGACAATTTAATATATAAATGTAGTTATTAAAAATCACCTCAAGTACGTAACATTAATGAACTTAGTAATTTTGAAAATAAATAATAATACATTTTGTAAAACAATATTTGTATAATAAGACAATCTCAATTTTCAAAGGGCTTTTAAAAGTTTATGAAATATTTTTGTGAAGAGGTATTGTACAGTTTTGTGATAAAATAAACAAATATTTTTTATTGAATTCTTTTTTAATTTTGTAATTTGATTGACTATTACTAGTATTATACCTAAAAATTTAAATTCTCACTCTTGACATGGCCTGATTCAAGTATCTGATTCACTCGGTCGTGCCATGTCTTCCTCGGGCGTCCCCGACTTCTGCTACCATTCACATTTGCATCGTATATTCTTCTTAAACTCCTTTCTTCGCTCATTCGCTCTACATGCCCAAACCATCTAAGCGTCCCTTTCTTGATCTTACTCACTACGCTTACATCAGCCTTGTACTCTTTGCGGATCTTCGCATTTCTTACACGATCGTACATGGTGTTACACACATACGCCTCAGGAATCTCATTATTTTTTCAGCTGGTGAAATAGCATTCCCAAAACGAGTATCATTCTTTTTTAATTAGCGGTCCAATCATTTCCAATATGTGTTAGAAGTCAGTTGCTATAATTTGGATAAAATTAAAGAATTTTTGTTGATCCTCAATTCTGCCGTTAAAGCGAAACGAATCCAAAACGAAGCCCCATCAGTACTTCTTCTTTGAAGCCAACTCCTAATCCAACACACTCTGCGGGCCTTTGCATATTATCGCAGCGGCAATCCGTGGTGTGCGGAAATGGGTATTATATGGGGATCCATGATCTAACCGTAAATAAACAAATCCCTGTTATCAAATATTACTAACTGACAGCTGTCAAAGTCGGCGGCAACGCATTGTTGTCAGGAAGCCAAAATAGGATTACTGGTGTAGCGGTCTCTGTGAGAAGTAAACAACTTCCGTGAGCATTATTTACGATAAGTTAGATGCATATGTCAGCGCTCCTGTGAGTAACTTTCCAAAAATTTACGAAAGTCGTTAATTTTACTTACAAGTGTAAACCCAGCCTTATAAAGGGGACTGCGGAGGGTGTACCAATCTATTTGGAAGTTTTTTTTTTAAACTTTGGTACTATCAATCGTGTCCTCTTAAAACTTTAGTACTATCAATCGTGTCCTCTTAAAACTTTAGTACTATCAATCGTGTCCTCTTAAAACTTTAGTACTATCAATCGTGTCCTCTTAAAACTTTAGTACTATCAATCGTGTCCTCTTAAAACTTTAGTACTATCAATCGTGTCCTCTTAAAACTTTAGTACTATCAATCGTGTCCTCTTAAAACTTTAGTACTATCAATCGTGTCCTCTTAAAAATGATTTGCCTTTACCGATACGCTATTTTTTTAACCAAAATATCCTTAAGTTTAAAAAGAAATTACATTAGAAGTTGACCACTGAAGTATAAAAGGATGGACAATTGAGGTAAGTTGTGAGGCGGAAGGTAGTGGGAAGGGGAAATAGATGGAGAGGAGGAAGGGGGGGAAGTATGTGGCTATTCAGATTTGTTCACCAAACACAGCTAAAGCCATTTCAAGGAATGTTTCAAATCTTCATGGTGTCTTACACCAGGGCGATACTGACAGTATCTATACCTCTGGAATGCTAGTCGAGACTATTTCACTTTAGTGATAAATGCCGCTGGAAGAACTGTTCTTGCTAGTTCAGAACTCCTATGCTGTCGTCTTAGTCGTGATCCTAACCCCTCGACCTTGGAGGTCCTTAACGACGACTGTTTCACTTTAGTGAGAGATACCGCTGTTATACGTACTGTTCTTGCTAGTTTATAACTCTAGCACAAATTGGGGATTTTAATGTGTTTTATCTTATTGACTTCATTTAGTTGCAAGTTGTTCCCTGCCTCTTTTCAGCAACATGGCTTAGTATTATCGGGACTAATCCTTCTACAGGGTTTTCCAATAAGAGGTGTTATATTGAATAGCCTGCTATTTCGGTAGATATTACTTTTGAAGCTGTCATTTTTTGACATTTGTTAAGTAGAAACTACGCCATTAATAAAAATGGAACGATACACGCTTCAGTAATGCATTTAAATTATTAAAATTCACTTGAGTGAATCAAATGCAAATCGTCTTGAGTGATGAGGCCCATTTCCACCTCGGTGGCTTCGTCAACAAGCAAAATTGTCGCATCTGGGGCTCGGAAAACCCAAGAGTTATTGTTGAAAAGCCTCTCTATCCTCAACATGTGACTGTTTGGTGCGGTTTATGGTCCGGCGGAGTCATTGGACCTTACTTTTTCGAAAATGAGGCTGGAGCAACAGTTACGGTGAATGGATCGCTATCGAGAGATGATTAATGATTTTTTATGGCCGGAATTGGATGGTATTGATCTGGACAACATTTACTTTCAACAAGACGGCGCTACGTGCCACACAAGCAACGAAACCATTGATCTTTTACGATTGAATATCAAAATAACACCTCTTATTGGAAAACCCTGTATTATACATTGTTGGGTATATTACATTGTCATTTTATATTCAATATATAAGGAATTAATGAAAGTTAGTTAATCTTCGAAAATTTTATTTTTATCAATAATATAACACAATTGCACAATTTGTGTATTTAAAATAATAATTTACAAGATTAAAAATTCAACAAAAAAAGAAGTATATTTATCATTGAAAATAATTGCACATTCTCTTATTGAGAGACTAGATAATAATAATAAATTCTAAATAATAATGATTTGATTGAAAGTACAACATAAAATTCACAATGTTAACAGGTTATTTCTCTAAATCTCGTCAGAATTACATTAAAAATAGTCCCCTATTTTGAACCAATGTCTACTAATTTTGAAATGAAATTTTCATTGTCACTATTCGTAAATAATCAAAGATTACATACATGCATTATCGTATTTCAGCTAACGAGACAATGAGGCTTGTATTGCCAATTTAATTATTCAATAAACTGTTGAAATTACAGTTAATATAATTTTAAATTGCGAATATAATGGTCACAAGGATCGTAGTCTCGTCAGCTCAATTACGCAAATGCATATAATCTGATGTCTAGTGATCAGTCAAAACCAATCAGAACTCAAATAAGCCCCAAAGTTAAAACACAAACATTACACAATAGTTGTGTTAAATGAATATTAATAGTAAAGCACCCGTGAATTTATCACGAAAACAGTGCTGTTTAAATTATCCAATTTTTTATTATTTGTGTGAAAAATTTATAAGTGGAATGTCACAATAATAAAAATAAAAATATTTGCAGAATTTAACCCGACAGCCGCCATGCGTATCTATGGGTGATGCTTGATTTAATTCTTTTCAAGCAAATTTTAGCATAACAGCTGCAATCATGAAAGAAGTTACCCCAGGGCAAGTCTGTGTAGACAAGTTCAAGTATAATATTAATTTACCTATACAACATGCCACTAACATCTAATTACTAATTAAAATGAGGTATGTATGTAAAACTTATTGCTCTAAGGAAGAATGGATACACATATGTATTTTTAAATCATTTCAATATGAGGAATGTACAATTGGTCGGCATTTTGAACTATTGGTAGGAACTAAAGCCTAAACAATTACATATTTCCTGCACATTATGAAACTTCTGTTTTTCCATAAATATGTATATGTATAATCGTTTTCAGTGTTTTTTTGAGAGAGAAGGGGGTATCAGAGAAGTATGTGCCAACTAAGTGGACAACTGGGGTCGGTCCTGTGCAAGCGCAATAGGGTACATGCAGTGTATGTAATATAGTGTGTTTTCAATGCATTTAATATGTGTAAAGAATTTAACTAAACGTGAATATCGTACATGAAACCACCAAAAATTTGTTTAAAATGAATTATTTCACTATTAAAGTTGTATGAAAATTCCAATAAACCAATAAACGAGACACGATTGGCTGGCGAGATTGTGACGTCACAAGTTCTCACGTCAAGTTACTTCTGGGTGTTTTTGTTCCCGTTGCTGGTTCAATTGCTATAAACATTTAGTTACACATTCGAAAACGATTTGTTTTTATAAAACATATTTGTAAATATATTATTACAAACAGTGGTGTTCTACAAGGACAGTCTGATAATTTGCCAAAAATCGATGCAATCATGATGGCATCATTCTTCCCACAAACTGATTTTTTGGTAAACCGTTTTTTCCGCGTTTACGATTTTGGAAAATAGTGCAATTCAGTATTATTTTCGTAAATATTAATACACGCGTTAAATCCCTTATATTTGGCATAATTTTGTGGAAGCTGATCGATGTGAGGTTCGATGGCAGGTACTGCCAATTTAAAAAATCACTTAAACAGGGGTTACAAACGCAGGGTCTCCCTCGTTCGAAATTAGGTACGAAAATGTAAAAATAATAATAATGGATTGTAAAAATAGCAAACTTCGAATCAAAATCACTCTAAAATTATGTAAATAAAAAACCAAATGATATAAATAAATTACACATATTTTATTAATATTATTTGACTTGCATATGAATAAATTAGATGTATAATTAAAGAAGCGCTTTTTTTGTAAACACATAATTTATTTATATAATTTGGGAGGCGACTATGGGTACAGTCGCCCCGGAAACCATTCATTGGGTAACCAACACCTCTGCCAAAGTGTTTTCCGGCGTTTATAGCCCCTGGTTAAGTGATTTTTAGATTGGCGGTATCTACCTATCAAACCTCACATTGTGAGTGCTTATTTATGCTCACATCGATCAACTTCCACAATGTTTCGTCAAATATACAGTTTTATGCGTATACATATTAATTTTTACAGCACTATTTTCCATAATCGTAAATGCAAATCATCACATATTATTGTCATTAAGTTGAATCAAAGGTTTTTTTTTTTTTAATGCATTAAAAACGGTAGTTGTAAGTGTACCCACTTACGTAGTGTAGGCGGCTGGAAGAAGTACATACGGGCGCAGTGACGTCACAAGCCAAAACCGTGCGAAAGACAGCGTTTCTGTTGTAATTTTAAATGTGAATATTCAAAACCTTTTTTGAAAGGCTACTCCTGGAGAATTTTTTTTTTTATTTTTATATTCCAATTGGTAATTTTTTTATTTAATTTTTGGTTAAAAAAATAAAAATTGTGATGTGATTGGAGCAGTCTGCCTAACAATACCTAACACCTAAAACAGCGATCTTGAGGTTTTTACAAGCACCGAGAGCCGTTAATTGGCAACATAGTTGCTCAAACATATTTATGGATTTACATAAATGTACAACAATATTAATATATATGTACAGTGAAACCCACACATTATAAGGTTTCTACTTTAAGAAGTGTTAACATATGGAATGAGAAAGTGGCATCTATATTATACATCAAAGTTGTATGATATAAGACTGTTTCTTCTGGCTCTTTAAATGATGAGAGTTTCACTATACCTTAAACCTAGGGATTTACAATTTTATAATATGTATAAATTATTTAAATGTATTAATTCTTTACATGTGTATTCCAATTTATATAACAATATAGGAATTAAACTGTTTATTATCAAGTGGGCTACACTCAATAGTTTTAACAATATAGGAGTTAAGCTGTTTATTATCGAGTGGGCCACACTCAATAGTTTTAACAGTACAGGAGTTAAACTGTTTATTGTCGAGTGGGCCACACTCAATGGTTTTAACAGTACAGGAGTTAAACTGTTTATTTTCAAGTGGGCCACACTCAATAGTTTTAACAGTACAGGAGTTAAACTGTTTATTTTCGAGCGGGCCACACTCAATAGTTTTAACAGTACAGGAGTTAAACTGTTTATTGTCGAGTGGGCCACACTCAATGGTTTTAACAGTACAGGAGTTAAACTGTTTATTTTCAAGTGGGCCACACTCAATAGTTTTAACAGTACAGGAGTTAAACTGTTTATTTTCGAGTGGGCCACACTCAATAGTTTTAACAGTACAGGATTTAAAATGTTTATTGTCGAGTGGGCCACCCTCAATAGTTTTAACAATATACATAGGAGTTAATCGGTTTATTGTCCAATAGGCCACACTCAATAATACTAGAGAATACTAAAAAGATACATGTGCAGGTTAGAGAGTTAAATACTTTAGAATATTAAAAAAAGATTAATAATTAAATTAATATGATTACATTGGCAAGTCAAAATATAAAGTCAAATTCAAGGGATCAGCAGAGAATCGGTTAGCGTACAAGGGATTTAAAAACGGAAATCAAACCGAAGTGGATACGCCCAATAAATATCATTGCTAGACAAACACCATTTCTGCGCTGACTTCTTCAATTATAAACTAAATAGGATTAACATAAAGATAAAATAAGAAAGGAAGAAGCAGAAGAAAAAAGAAAAAAAATAATAATACACCATAATATGTTTTAGTATTCAATTCAAGATTGTAAAACTCATAAGAATAAGTCAACCTAGATCAATTCAATTTTAATTGCAAGGCAAGGATGATTGGTACACATATTAGGTATGTAATATACATATATAATAATATGAGTGGATTTTGGCATAGAATTTAGATATATTTGATACAGGTCATAATAAACATGTGAAACAAGAACCAACAGATGTGATATGTGTAGTAGAAGTCAGCTTTACCAGCAAACATTGGAACAGCACAAAAGTGGCGAGCGGGGTTTTAACATGATACTTATCTCTGTAAAGTTCAAAAGAGGAACTACATATCGGATGTGTGCCTTTCACGTGCAAATGCCAAATGGTGAACATACTACTGAAGTATTAAATTAAACAAATTTTAAAACTTCAAATTGTAGCTTAGCGGGTTAATTGCAAAACAGTTACCCAGTCTACCAAAAAGACCCAGACGGAGTAAATACTTCAATGTTTAATAGGACCTGGGCACCCTGCTGCGGCTTGGTGACAAGTACCAGGCAGTGTTTAATAGAACCAGGGCGGCCTGCTGCGGCTTGGTGATAAGTACCAGGTTATTCTTCAGTGTTTAATAGAACCAGGGCGGCCTGCTGCGGCTTGGTGATAAGTACCAGGTTATTCTTCAGTGTTTAATAGAACCAGGGCGGCCTGCTGCGGCTTGGTGATAAGTACCAGGTTATTCTTCAGTGTTTAATAGAACCTGGGCGGCCTGCTGCGGCTTGGTGATAAGTACCAGGTTATTCTTCAGTGTTTAATAGGACCTGGGCACCCTGCTGCGGCTTGGTGATAAATACCAGGTTTTTGAGGTTGTGCTTTTCTGCAGAAGGATGGTCCAGGTAGTAGTTTTTCATGAGCATTTCCACGTAGGCCTCGGCTCTGGACTGCGGACACAAAGCCACAATGCAACCCCCCCAACTGAAAGACCAAGAACATATCAGAATAATACACTATCGGCCTTACTTACTTAAAAAACAATACCCGATTGTTAAACGGTGTTTTAGTTACACATTGAATGAAGACTGCACATGTACATTTTAAATAATACTAATGAATGCATTTTAGTGACTGGGTAGTTGTTACATATTGTAAGCAATTTGTGGTCCTGAGGCGGTCGGCGCGATAAGAGAATCACCAGCAGGTTTGTTCTACAGACCATTTTTACCTGTAGAACAAGAAAAGCATTCCCACAAGCGTCTGTGCTCTAAATCTAAAGATTGCAATGTGTAACTTTCCATGAACTCTATATGGCTGTTAAACATCAGTTTAGTCTATATAACATTTAATAATTTAAGGTTTTCACAAAAAAGGTTGTTTTTCAGTTGTGTAAAATTTAAAACTCATTTAATTAGTAAAGGTTTTACTAAAAATTGTGGGGAAAATTTTATTCAATTGATAAACGACCGTGTATGTGAAAACCTTACTAATTGAAACGTAAAATGGAAACTGAAATGAAATCAAAATTTTAAAAAAAAATCGTTTTTTATTGAGAGGAGAAAAACTGTCACCTCACATTTCATCTACAGGGTGGCGCAAAAGTACCGTTATAGTTTTAATGTGTAATAACGAATGTGCGAAGCCGAAAATGGCCACCACTTGGGGGATATAATTATTCACACTTAAGCCAAAAATATTCCCCATTCATATACTGTATAACAAAAAAAAAATAATAATTAACCAAAAAATAAAAAAATTTATTACACATTCAAACTATATCGGTGGTTTTGCGCCACCCTGTAGTTCATAAAAAAAAAAAAATTGAAATTGTTTTTAATTTCCTGGAAACAACAACAAAAAAACTAAAATGTTTAATGCAATGCAATAAACATTTTACCAACACATGTTTTAGGCATTTATGCTAACCATCACTTCAAAGAAGTTCTTGTAAAATATAGACCATAAAATTCAATTGGAATACTGACATAACCGTTTAAAATAACTTCATGATATAACATGAAAGCAGATTTTACTAATGCTATTAGTTTTAAATATGTTGAATTACAAAAATATAATGGTAAATTGACCATTTTATGAAGAAAACACGATTTGTGAAGATATTTCAAGAATACATAAAAACAGCTGTCAACCTAACGTGAAGTCCTAAAAAACATTTTTGCCAATTTTAAAAAAGAGTCAAAATTTATTTTTTTATTGGTACCAACTCAAATCTTAACTGTCACATTCTTTATACAATGTGTAACAAAACCACTGTTTAACGAATATGAAATTGTTTTTCTTTAGTAAGGTTGTAAAACTGTATGTGTAGTATTAATTTGTTTCACAGTATACTAAACCGTTGTGCCATTATTATTTGATGCTCAGTCAATGAAAAAACAGTGAAACATCTGAAGTTCTTCTGGGAGAGTTACTAATCAAAGATGAAAGGATAGCTCACCCTGCCCCTGTAAGACGGGCATGGACTCCGAAATCGTCAGAGAGTTCCACCAGGCGATCGAGGGCGGGGTGGGAGCACTCGTACAGATACCTGAGGCTCTCGTGGCTCTGCCTCAGCAAGCCACCGAGGGTGCTGAGGCGGTCATTTCCATTCCAAGCGCTGCAGAGTTGGCTAAACTTCTGCACACGCAGAGCCTCTGAAATAAACAAACTTATACGTATTTACAGGTACATTAAACGTTGTTTAAAACCAGTGGACTATAAACCTTGGTCAATTGGTTCCCGTCGCCCATTTATTATAACATTTATAATTTAATGTAATTGTATTTGCGACACGGAGAGACAAAAATAAAAAAATTTAAAAAAGTTATTCAAAAGTAAAAACGCTCTGCTTATAGGCCAGTGCAATTAGCGATTCGCGATCGAAGTAATTCCGGTAGTCCCAATTTTTTTATATGTTATATAAACTGATCCCTTGATGTAAAATCTGAGTTTCCGACCTTGGCGCACCTGTGCTCGCGCCGCCATTTTGAAAAAACTGGCCGAAATCGGGCCAAAATCTAGTTTTTCCCAAATATCTCATTTCCAATGCAAATTTTGGTTAATGTTTTTTAAGAAGTATAATAGAACATAAAATAACCTACAACTTTTGTTAAAACAAATTTCTTCTATCTCTAATAGGTACCGAGGTAGAAAGTCGTAAAGGTGCGCATATTTTTGAAAAAACAAGTTTTTTGCGCAACTAGGTTTGGTTTTTTATAAATACGTCGTTTCCAGTACAATTTTGTGAAAAATTTATTGATACCAATTATGTAGAACATAAAATTTCAAAAAAGCTGTTGATTTAAAATTTAAAATTTTGGTCAGGGATTTGGTCTGACATGACCATCGAACAAACTCTGATGAGATCGATGAAAACATCTGGAGGTTTGACCCAAGGACGGGGAATCACAGACAGTTCCATCCTTCGTTGGACTGCTGGATTCGTTTATCTGCATAACATTTGTGCAAAAAACTTATTTTTTCAAAAATATACGCACCTTTACGACTTTCTACCTCGGTACCTATTAGAGATAGAAGAAATTTGTTTTTACAAAAGTTGTAGGTTATTTTATGTTCTATTATACTTGTTAAGAAACATTAGCCGAAATTTGCATTGGAAATGAGATATGTGGGAAAAACTAGATTTTGGCCCGATTTCGGCCAGTTTTTTCAAAATGGCGGCGCGAGCACAGGTGCTCCAAGGTCGGAAACTCAGATTTTACATCAGGGGATCAGTTTATATAACATATAAAAAAATTGAGACTACCGGAATTACTTCGATCGCGACCCCCTTTTTGGCGCTAATTGCACTGGCCTATTATCATAAATTTAAAAATTCACAATCTACGTTTACTTAATTTTATGCTTATCTTTACTGATTATATTTGCTCTGTGTTCCGTACCTTGGGCTAAGTACATTACATAGGTACCCACGTAGGTTTTTGTTTTTAAATAAATTCCCTTTTTATTATTTAGTAGGTACCTCCTTGGTATGTTGTATCCCTTTTAGTTTGTCACCCTTTTGATGTTAATTTCATACCTATGATAAAAATTACACATATTTTTAATGGAAGTTTTTTTTACTATGTTCATACAATATGTGTTTTGTTTTTCACTTTTTGTGGTGCACTTCCTTTAACACAATATGTACAAATATAGAACCTTATAAACTGTTTTACTGAACAATTACTTTATATGACCACGTATGACCAGGTATGATGCCGTATGGCTTGAGCTTAATTAAGGTAAGGGGCCGTACTGTACCTCGGGCCAAAATAAGTTTCCTAAAATGTCATTCCTATGCATTGGATAGGTAGAATGGCCGGGAGGTGCGAGCCCCGAGCCAGCGTGCCCTCTCCTACTGACACAGTTACGACATGAACGTACGCATTATGAAGGATATAAATGTAGGGTACCTTGGAAGACGTGCAACGCCCTGTCCCTAGGCTTGTGGTGGTGCAGGATGGCCGGGAGGTGCGAGCCCTGAGCCAGCACGCCCTCTCCTACTGACACAGTTACGACATGAACATACGCATTATGAAGGATATAAATGTAGGGTACCTTGGAAGACGTGCAACGCCCTGTCCCTAGGCTTGTGGTGGTGCAGGATGGCCGGGAGGCGCGAGGCTCGAGCCAGCATGCCCTCCAGGTCGTCTCCCAGCAGCTTGTGCACCTCCCCCAGTGAAGCCTCCCCAATGTCCAGCCCGGCTTCTTCAGCTATCAACTATTCAAATAAACAACAATTTTATATGAATAGATTCTCCAAGGTTCTAACAAACCTAACCTATTTGTTTTATCATGTTCGATTTTGTCACTGTTCTTTTTTATCCGGTTACTAGATTCAATTTATATCGATTAGGCATATAGTGCCCAACGCAAACATAACTTTCTAAACATGAAAACTTGTTATGAATATAAATAAACAGATTATAAATGTAAAAATATGCGTGCTTGGTACTTAACAAGTTTCATATTTTTTAGTAGGTATAAACATTAGGTATTTTTGAAAAGCTTTCATACTATAAAAATAATAATAAGTTAATAACAAAATAAGTGAATAGAAGAAGCATTTTAAAAGTATATAAATGTAATGAAGGCAGAATATAAATTGTTAAAAATATGTAGTTTTGTAGAATATTGGGTGTCGTCAATAACAATATTTATGAAACTTCAACGACTCTGCTGGGCTTGCTTGTGCAGACACATAACAAGAATGAAAGAGGCAAGTGTATAAAAACTAAGTTGTTAGGGTGGTGTGGAGCTTAACATCCCAACTTTAGGCAAAGGAACTAAGTAGGGTTGGAATTAAACTAAGGTGCTGGTTGGTGTAGAGCTTAACATCCCAACTTTAGGCAAAGGAACTAAGTAGGGTTGGAATTAAACTAAGGTGCTGGTTGGTGTAGAGCTTAACATCCCAACTTTAGGCAAAGGAACTAAGTAGGGTTGGAATTAAACTAAGGTGCTGGGTGGTGTAGAGCTTAACATCCCAACTTTAGGCAAAGGAACTAAGTAGGGTTGGAATTAAACTAAGGTGCTGGGTGGTGTAGAGCTTAACATCCCAACTTTAGGCAAAGGAACTAAGTAGGGTTGGAATTAAACTAAGGTGCTGGGTAGTGTAGAGCTTAACATCCCATCCTTAGGCAAAAGGAACTGAAGGGAGAAACCAGAAAACGATAGCTGTCCGTGAGGCAGTCAGGACTCTTTTAGATGTGAAGCGTCATAGGAAAATATATTAAAAAACATATATTATTTAATAATATGTATGTACCTTGGCAGCAAGTTTACATTCCCTAACGCGCATATTGTAGTGGTCAGTGGCGGCTTTGTTGGCTTCAACTAGAGAATGTGCCACCACAAATACGGCATCATCGGGAAGACTGACGGCCTGAGTACGCAGCGGGTTCCAACTGATGTGCTGTGCCGAACCTAAACACAAACAAACAATACACTATCAGTACACATACTACCGTGAACCATACAGACGCAAGGGAGATGAGCCATTTAACAACATCGCACCTACTCATAGCGGGGTCTCCCCTTTGTTTCTATCTACACATCAAACGCATAGCCACTTTGATTGCTTTTCTATGCCTGGAAACTTGCAAAATGTTACCTTATCCTTTAACAGTGGCGGCTCGTGGTATAACTACAATATGATAAAGAAAATCTGTTTTCTTGATGAGAAAAAACTCTAGGTGAGTGGGAATCAAGAAATGTGCACAGGTTTCCAGTCTGGAATTTTCATGTTACATCTTTTCAACGTAACATCTTTCAACCATTTTCATCTTCGTTTCCGTTGTGAGTTATGGAGCTCAGAAATATCTATTTAATGTTAACAAAATACAGTAAACTGCTACATATATAATTGAGCCTATATTCAATTTAAATAACTCTGTTTTTGTGCAGCGTTCCAACTACGTTCACAGCAAAAATAGTTTTAAAATCGCAACCACAGGTGACAGTACAAGGCCTATGGACAAGGCCTATGGTGATTGCCGGTAGCGTGCTATTTTTCCGTACTACGGTAAAGTCAAGACAAGTCGGCCATTATTCAACTGAACCTGACGGTTTGATAAAGTTTTATTTCTGCATTGTGTTATTTGTTAAGAGTGGGAAATAAGGCAGAGGTGATTTGCTGGAAAACAGATCTCTAAAACGGCTTAATTCTACCTTTCGTATTTCATTCTCAGACTTCATATTTTTTGTTACCAAATAATGGACTATTATTTTCAATCTGCTTATTTCTTTGTAATTAATGTAGGCATTCAACCATAAAAAACAAAAACATTGATTCACCATACAAACCACTTTTAAAACTTCGATCTATGATTATCGGATTAATAATGATTTTACACAATATTTTTAATTTAAAATATGTATATGTATATTACACACATCTGTAGAAGTACGGCTTCTTATTATCGTTATGATATCTGTGGATATTAACAATTAAATAAATACTGCATCTTGCACCAAATTTTCGACACATTTCACAGTTTTTTACCGGGATGGAAGCCCCCGGTGATGGCAGTGAAACTATACGCCGTGTTTGACGGTATATATATTTCGAAAATGACACCAAAATTTTTCATTAATGGGTCTAATAGTAGAATACCGACTCACTTGAAGCATTGCAATAATCTAAGGAAGCTACAAAAACAGTAAGTACTCACAAATTCTCTTTTTTTATGTAAATTTGTTGCATTATATTTTTTCAACTGTCATATTCTTTGAAACGCATAAAATACAACATTTAATGTGCGTTCCTGTTCCGAACAGATAGCACGAACGTCATGATTTTTGACTAGCGCGCTCTTTTTGCAAGTGTGTGTGAGTTCATTGTCTTAAAGCGCTCTGACTAAGTTGTGAGAGTGAACGTTTTTTTCATATGGCGTTTTTGGTAATAAAACCAAAAATTACGTCTTACGCCGGATCATTGTTGGTTTGGTAAAATCGGCCGTTTTAAGTGATAACAAGTCAAGAAAGTTTTTCACTGTTCTGACCTTACACGGTAAGGGGTATTAATATAAGGAGTGAACAAGTTTAATACAGTTTTTTTTATCTTTAGATTAAACAGACAAAAAAAAACCTTTTAAGGAAAGTAACAATAATATCGCCTATCTGCGTATAAACACGTAACCATTCACACATTGTCAAATCAAAGATATCTATCTATGTATGTGTTGTGTTGTAAAGTTCCAAATAATAATATTATTTTTCTCTTTGTAGATCAATATATGATTTATCAATGGCAGCTGGAAAAAATACTCCAAGCAAGGTATGCTTCAAGTAACGAATGAATGAAAAAAGATTATTGTTTAGCTGTACTAAATAACACAGAATAATTTAACAAATATATAAATAAAAAAATAAACTTTCTTTTATTTCTCGAGGTCAATATTATTAATGATGTTATTAATATATATACATATTCTATCAAATATAAAATTTACCAAAAAAATTCACCTTCGACTATCTCGAAAACGAAAGCTCAAATAAAAAAAGTCATAACTCAAAATTGACTTTAAATAAAAGGTAGATTCATTCACAAGTTATACCGTTTATACCACGAGTTTCCGAACACCGTGTAAAACAAACTTTCTTTGTATCGGAAATGTTCCTCAAATGCGATTCTTAAAGCTAAAAACTGCTCAAATCTAATTAGATTTGACAACAGCAAGTGAATAATGAAACATTTATAAAAAATGTCAAATTAAATACTTTACCAAAATATGTAAGTAGTAGGTTCTGCAAATAAGTCATACCTTTTTACTAAGTTGTTTGTTTTACTTAATATTTACGATTTCCGATTGCGTATGTTCATTGCTGTTCCACATGATGAATGCACATTTGACGTTGTATTTTCACAAGTTCACTAATATGCAATTACCGCCCTCTAGCGGCAAAAAAATGAAGATGTTTTGACAGTTTGAGAAAATTCGCGGTCATATAACAACCGCTTAATATGTTGTAACATTTTTGTTAATAAAGCGAAAATATACAGATTTACGGAAAAAATAAATAATTAATTTTTTTTTTTATGATTATTGTAATTCAAAACTTATGAATAAATTGATTCAAATACATAAAACGTAGCATCTGTTATTTTAAATATGTTAATTGAATTACATATAAATCTATAACTTACAATTTGTATATGCTCAATACAGTCAACTGCAACACTTAATACAGCCAATAATATCTCAGAACTCACTTTTTCACTGATTAATTTATAACCATAAAACCGTTCCTCGGCAGGGGTAGGCGGAGATAACGGATCTCCAAACAACTCAGTCTTGGCACACATTCCTTGCCTCATTCACATTCATACATTGTCCCATAAATACTCTTCTTTTATTCTGACTCTTGACCAGTGGCGGTTCACTGACAATCCAAAATAAAAACAATATGACAAAAAGATTATGGGTAAAAATAATTATTCCACCTACCTTATTTGTAGATAAGGTCTATTACACGTTGTTTGTGAAGAGCAAAAACTTCTATCACTTTTGAAGTGAAATTTTGGATTGTTTGCAAAATTTTTTTTTCAATACTAAGTACAGATAAAGCATTCAAACGGTCTTGACTCATCGTGTTTCGCAAGAATGATTTAATTCGTTTTAGGGTAGAAAAACACCTTTCGCTTTCCACAGATGTCATATGTATTGTACATATTATTTTTAAAAGCTTCACACACTCCGAAAACGACTCGACTAAATTATTTTTATAAAAAAGTTTGCAAGATTGCCACTGCACCATCGGCGTTAGAGAAATCATAACTAACTAACTAACTAACCAACCATCAAGCCGTTTCTCCGCAGGGGTAGGCAGAGAGGATGGACCGCCAAACAACTCGGTCTTGGCACACACTCCTTGCCTCATTCACATTCATACATCGTCTCATACACACTCTTCTATTATTCTGACTCTTGACATGGCCCGACTCAAGTATCTGATTCACTTGGTCGTGCCATGTCTTCCTCGGGCGTCCCCGACTTCTGCTACCATTCACATTTGCATCGTATATTCTCCTTACACTCCTTTCTTCGCTCATTCGCTCTACATGCCCAAACCATCTAAGCGTCCATTTCTTGATCTTACTCATTTGGCTTACATCAGCCTTGCACTCTTTGCGGATATCCACATTCCTCACACGATCATACATGGTTTTACCACACATACGCCTCAGGGATCTCATTTCAACAGCATTCAATCTACTTTCATCCTTTCTTTGCCAGTTCCCTCTCCCGTATATAGCACATAGTTCATTTTTCAATTTAAATTTATCTAAAAAGACGTACGTGTTCACTGTTTCATTGAAATCACTTTGAGGAAAGTTTTCTTTATATTGAGTTAAGTGTTCACAATCAAATAATTTTGATGCTAATAAATGGTTAGTAAACTCGAATCTGTCTTTGATCTGTTGTAAGATAATATCACATACTTCGATGCAAGTTGCATAGTTCACCGTTTTATTTCTTTTTGCTTTGGGCTCACCTGTTTGGTCTATGGAATCACGAACTGTCTGAATGCATTTTTCAAATTGATATATATACTTCTTAATCATGATGGTATCTAAAGAGCGTGATTGTAATTGTTGAAACAAAATGTCACAATGGGGTAAAATCTTGTTGAAGAAACCTAACCAATATATAAACTGTTCATCCTTAAGATAATGTAATAACATACTAGCCTGGTTTATAGTATTCGAATCATTATTATTTTGGTCTAAAATAGTTTCCATACATTGTATCAACAATTCTGAGTATGCCGAAACAGTTCTCACAGTTTTTATGTTGAAATTCCATCTTGTTGGTGGGGCAGAAGGGATTTTCTTTTTCATTACATCGTTTAACACGTTCATTCGTTTAGGAGACCTCGAAAAAAAATTTGGAAATGCGTGAAGATGTGCGAAGAACGTTTTTATTACATTGCTTTGTGAAACACTTTTTTCGACTATCAAATTCAGCTGATGAGCATAGCAATGAACATAATTAGCAAATGGAAAATTAGCCTTAATTTTTGCTTGAACCCCTCCAACCCTTCCACTCATAACTGAGGCTCCATCATAGCATTGAGCTATCAATTTATTTGAACTGATGTTCAAACCTTGAAGTTCTTCAGAGATGGCTTTATACAAACCGTCAGCGCAATGCGAGGTTGGAATTAAAACTTTCCAAAAGCGTTCATAAATATTGCCCTTCCATTCATATCTGATGATCAAAACCATTTGCGTCGTCGTGTAGTTTCATCTGCTTGAATCGCAATAAATTCACATTCCGTAATTTGTCGTTTCACTTCTGTGCTGTATACTTCCATTATAGAATCCAATATGTCATTTTGAATAGTCTTTGATGTCCCTTTAAAAACAGTGGCACTATCTAAATGTTGTTTTAATACTGCATCTAATTCTGCCACGAAATCTATTAAGCCGCGAAATACACCAGGGTTTATCGAATCAGGGGTTTCGTCGTGACCACGCAATGCCAATTCAAATGCTCCACAAAATATGACACAATCTATTAATTTAGACAATATATATCTGTTTTTGTCAACCATTGCATTATGTTGTTTAGTTTGCTCACGGTATCCAGAATCCAACTGTTGACGAATGTCAACTGTACCTAAAACGGCTAAACTCATAACATTTTGTAAATGTAAAGTAGATGAATTGTGCTTTTTCAACTTCTCTGATAGATGCGTTAAATCATTAATCCCACTCAACGTCCAAGTTGCATCTCCACCAAACACAAGACACGGAAAACAAAAAAAGCGATTAACTATGTCACAACCACACAACCAAAAAGCTTTAACATAAAGTTTTTTGTCAAACACTCGAGTAAAAGCTCTTGATTTAGATTTACACTCTTGCTTAATCACGAGCACTGGACGAGGTGGACCGGAATTTTTAATTAATAATTTATTTTCAAACAAACTGTTATTATTTCTTATATATTCGACACTGATTACACTCATTTTTATTTCTTATAAAGTTACAAATTAAAAGGATTAAGTTCTGTATTTAGCTTGACCAAATTACTCGATAAATCAATGACAATAATTACGTCACGGCTCGCGATAACGACGCTAGATGATGACTGTGATCTACTGTCCAATATCGAGTTCGAAGTTCGACGAACTTTGGATGTCTTCGTGTAACCTCGTGTCAAGGTTCATAAATCAGTAATCTTCTGAAATGATCGGGTTATGTCGGCGGCGTGTGTCACACGAAAATCAGCTAACTCCTGGTACAAATGGCTAGATTGAGGCGCTCGCAGTGTTTTAAAAAATACATTCAAAAACGTATTTTCATCCGTTTGCAAACCTGTGCACACGGCAGATTCGAGCGCCGCGCGGCGGACATACTTTATACTTGGAGAGATTAAAATCGCTCTCCTTGATAATATTCATTGCATTGTATTGGTAAGTAATATTTTTAAATGATTTTTATAGATTTTATAGTCTTCAGTAAGATATTATAAATTAATTTTAGCCATTACAATTTAGATAGTGCTGCACACGAACGCACTATGCGACCAGCCGCCACTGCTCTTGACCCGACTCAAGTGTTTGGTCCTCTTCATAGTGAAATGTCTTCCTCAGGCGTCCCCGACAGGGGCGGTTCTTCCCTTATCAATTCCCTGGTCAATTGGTGTTTGACCCATAAAATTATAACGCAACAATAATAATAAATTATGTTCATCAAAAGAACAGGTTTTATTCATAATGTATTTGAAATGTACCACAAAATAGCAGAGCTGCTAGCGGCGGCGAGTGACATCTATTGGTCTCTAATAGAAGCTTTCATTCACAAGTCTACACGATTCGTTGGATCAATTTAAAGAATGTCCCCGGCTTTGGCATCTTCTGTCCCTATGCGCACCATAGAATAAACGAGATGGAACTATGTCTTTCGTCTCAGTAAAAATTAGGTACCGAAGAAAGCTTAGGGACGCTTAGTTCATGGCCATGAGGGAGACAGCACGATGTATATTACATGTTTTAAAGAGATGGTGACATAACACATGTTGGTTTTTAACTTTACATGCTTTTCGTGTGTGGAGCAATGCCCTAAGTACATGGATTGTGTAGTTATTTACAATATTAACATAATATGTATTTGGAGTAATAACATACCTACAAATTGATTTGTCCCCGACTTCTACCATTCACATTATTCTCCTTACACTTCTTCCTTGGTTCATTCTCTCTACATGTCCAAACAATCTGTATGAAGTAAGCACTATATATATATTTACCCAGTTCAGCCAGAAAGGCAATGGCTTGATCCATTCCACCTCCTTCAGTCCCGATGAGTCGCTCGCTGGTAGCGCAGAGCTTTGCTATTTCCATTTTACCAATCGTTAACTGAAACAGAAGTGTTTGCAATGAGAACGGGAACACATTGATATATAATATGTAACGTATGAGAATATCCAGGGCTTTTTTAATAGACATCAACAAAATTATTTTAACTGCCGGCTTATTTAAGAATAATCTCAGGAGAGGAACACTACTGCCATCTGTTGGAACTCAATAGAAACTGAATCAAGCTTGTGGGAATTTGAAAATAACGAAAAAAAACAACAAAATGTAATACCCATGAAACTAAAAAAATATATACACATAACACAAAATATCCCACAATTTTTACCTGATTGGATTTGATAATTGCAAGTGTAGCGGCACAAACAAGGGCGCTGGAACTCGACAGGCCGGCAGCCGGGGGCACACTGCCGCTGACCACCGCCATAAAGCCGCTGACGTTCTTCAACTCCAGCTGGCCATTAGCGTCGCTCTCAATCCCGTTGGAGCTGGCCTTCTTCCGCTTTCGCACCGCCTCCGCAGCGCCTTTCACTCCACACAGCACGTACTCGTACCACTGGGGAGTGCCGCCATCTCTGAAATTAAATGAGAACATACTGTTGAAGGACCTAACTTTCATTGCTTAGCCACTTAGCCAGATAGACTGAATTAACAAGTTCAAAGAGTTGCAGCGGGTGAGAGGGGCTAAGATAAACTATCACAAATTGAGGAGAATTCAGCCCCCTCGTTCGGGGGCAGAGAAGCAACCGGAGTTACACGGAGTACGTAAATCATGTATTGCTGGAATTGCTTTAATATTAAAAAGAGACAACTCAACAAAATGTTATGTATGGCAAATAATGTACATATTTATCTAGAACAGTGATGATCAACTTTTTTAGCCAATTTATCCATTTTCAATGTGTATGCGGGTTGAGGGAGACCATTTGACCTCTCCAGCAGAACTCTCCCGATCCATCGCCTTGCACCGCAGTGGGAGGATAGATTCATACGTCCATCACTCCTAAACTCACTGACCCTCAGATCCCCTTACACAAACTCCACACAAACCTATTGAAATTTTATAAAGCAAACAAAGAAGGTGAACATAAAGCGCTGCAAACGAAAATGTTATATCTATAAGGCCAAAACAATAAATGCTGTCGATTTTCATCATTCCGAAATTTTAAAGAACATTATAAAAAGATAATTTTGTGCGGCTAATTCAAAATAGATAGATAAAAGTTTGTCGCAATACCCCAGTTATCAAATATCAATCATAGCGCGTACACAAGGAAAGAGCGCAAAAAGAAAGTGTGCACATAGAAAGCATGCACAAAGAAATAGCCACAGACAAAAAATGTATAGTTTCAAGATCAAACCAATAAATGCTGTTGATTTTTTTTTATTTTACAAAACTTTAAATTTAAATTGCATCAAATATATTTTTCAACACAAAAACGCTGCGCTGCGAAGGTGGAAAATTTTCTACAGAAAAATTCATGAAAAATGATTCAAAACATTGATGAAAGAGGAAAGTTTTCCGCTTAGCCTTTTTACAAAACAGAGCATAAACCACTGAGTGATATTTTATTCAGACGAAGCTCACCCGAGCTTGCGTACCCACGCACGAAATGGGCTTGCGGGCCGCAGGTTGCTCATCACTGATCTAGAAAGTTTCCGCTAAACCTTTTTACAAAACAGAGCATAAACCACTGAGTGATATAGACGAAGCTCGGGTATGCACGAAATGGGCTTGCGGGCCGCAGGTTGCTCATCACTGATCTAGAAAGTTTCCGCTAAACCTTTTTACAAAACAGAGCATAAACCACTGAGTGATATTTTATTCAGACGAAGCTCGGGTACGCACGAAATGGGCTTGCGGGCTGCAGGTTGCTCATAGGTTGCTAGAAGGTTAAGATTTGACAATATTGAATTTATTGCGTTTAAATATTGCTCAACATTTGTACACGGTTGACCCCTGTGTGGAGTTACAATATTACAATATTATTAATATTGGAGTTAATATTATGTGGAAGCATAAAAGATACAAGGAAGATAAATAAAAGATTTTCATAAAAAGCAGTTCGCATTGGGAATAAATACAATGGGATAAGGATTTACAACAACTTATAATAAATGCAATGGGAGAGGGATTTACAACTACTTATAACAAATGCAATAGGATAGGGATT
This sequence comes from Hesperophylax consimilis, assembly GCF_061612785.1. Classification (NCBI taxonomy): domain Eukaryota; kingdom Metazoa; phylum Arthropoda; class Insecta; order Trichoptera; family Limnephilidae; genus Hesperophylax; species Hesperophylax consimilis. The sequence goes on along the minus strand of NC_142858.1, from coordinate 30,513,867 downwards.
TACAACAACTTATAATAAATGCAATGGGATAGGGATTTACAATTACTTATAATAAATGCAATGGGATAGGGATTTACAACAACTTACAATAACAATTATTTTACAAGCAATAATTATTAGTCTGAAACACTCATCCACATTGAAAAATCTCCTGATAAAAGATACATGACGCCAACGGGACCGTTGGCCCGTTGGTCCCGTTGGCGTCATGTATCTTTTATCAGGAGATTTTTCAATGTGGATGAGTGTTTCAGGCTAATAATTATTGCTTATAAAATAATTGTTACCCTTTGTGCTATGCATAAAAAATCTTGTATAAACATTAGTTTACCAAAAAAATAATAATTTACAATAAATGCAATGAAATAGGGATTTACAACAACTTACAATAAATGCAATGAGATAGGGATTTACAACAACTTACAATAAATGCAATGAGATTGGGATTTATAACAACTTATAATAAAAGCAATGGGTTAGGGATTTACAGCAAAAATATCGCATTATCATTCAGTAATGTTTGTTATGTACATAGGAGCAACGTCTTTGAACAATAAAAAGGAATTCAGTGCAATTAATGGATGTTTTGTATATTTGACTTACACTCGACAAGTGTCACTTAACAAATATTATTAACACAAACGATTAATATTATTCAAATATTATTAACACAAACGATTAATATTATTATCAAATAGATAAGCGCAGTTTTTGACACAGGCTATAAATAATGTTATCAGTATTAATAGTTTGCAATAAAACAGTACTGTAAAATAAAGCGTTAACCTTCTAATAGTGGATACTATAATTTACTTGCTGCATAAAGTTATCTTAGTATATTCAACAACACATGGCACATATGAATCTATCTGTAGCAGTGGCGGCTCGTGACTTTTGGATATGATATGATTGGAGAGCGCTAACATATTTATTTAATGGCATTATTTGGGGGTTTTAGAATCACAGAAAATGAAAATTAAACATTTGAGCTTTATTGTGTGCATAGAAAATTAAAAATATATCAGTTGAACTGAAAACTACTCAAAATAAATGTGTAGGAAATACAATATTATTATCTCAAATAAAAGCACAAATAATTTCCAGTAATCCGGTAATCCCAGTTGTCTAGCACAACCAGGTTTTACACAGTGCCACATTAGTGAGAATCTACCGTATCAGTGGCAGACACACTTTCCCAAACTGAAAAAATCTTGAAAATCTTCCGACAAAAAATATGTATAATATTTTCAGCTACAAAATCATTAATGTTGTATTTTTAAATCTTACCACTCTAGCCCAATGAAGAGTCACAGACCGCCACTGTGTGTGTGTATGTATGTTGTATTTTTCAATCTTACCACTCTAGCCCAATGAAGAGTCACAAACCGCCATTGCGTGTGTGTATATATGTTGTATTTTTCAATCTTACCATTCTAGCCCAATGAAGAGTCACAAACCGTCATTGCGTGTGTGTATATATGTTGTATTTTTCAATCTTACCATTCTAGCCCAATGAAGAGTCACAAACCGTCATTGCGTGTGTGTATATATGTTGTATTTTTCAATCTTACCATTCTAGCCCAATGAAGAGTCACAAACCGTCATTGCGTGTGTGTATATAGGTATGTTGTATTTTTCAATCTTACCATTCTAGCCCAATGAAGAGTCACAAACCGTCATTGCGTGTGTGTATATATGTTGTATTTTTCAATCTTACCATTCTAGCCCAATGAAGAGTCACAAACCGTCATTGCGTGTGTGTATATATGTTGTATTTTTCAATCTTACCATTCTAGCCCAATGAAGAGTCACAAACCGTCATTGCGTGTGTGTATATATGTTGTATTTTTCAATCTTACCATTCTAGCCCAATGAAGAGTCACAAACCGTCATTGCGTGTGCGTATATATGTTGTATTTTTCAATCTTACCATTCTAGCCCAATGAAGAGTCACAAACCGTCATTGCGTGTGTGTATATATGTTGTATTTTTCAATCTTACCATTCTAGCCCAATGAAGAGTCACAAACCGTCATTGCGTGTGTGTATTAGGGTGTCCCAAAAAAATCAAAGTTGTTATTTTTGAACGCATACCCTCTAATTTTGTTTTAATACTGACAAAACACTTACAAAAAATTTTTCGTTTACTTTGGACAACTGCAACCCGTGCCGATTTGCATCGAAAGATGTCAGTACTTGTACATTAAGACGCCAGCGAGCAAACGTGTTGATGAGCTTGTAGTAACTTGCTATTTTGTTAGTAAACGAAAATCACTCGTTCAGGCAAGATGTTGTTAGATTTACGCACTTCTAAAAAGAGTATACTTTTAATAGGAATCGTAAAACACCAAACATCGGGTTCTAAACTGCCATCTAATGGACAAGTTCTTGAAGTGTTGTTCTACAATATCCGGAAAGTTAATTTAACTGTCAATATATACCAAGTATAGCCATAGTTGGTATTAAAAGCTGTTTTTGAAGTAAAAATCAGTCAAGTGACTACAAACTATACATGACACTCTTCAAAAAGTTTCGAGATAACTGTAAAAATGTTGATCCCGATAAAATTCGGTGCTACAGAGAAAATCTCACATTGCATCTAACCGCTTCCGAAATCGATGATTTTCTTGACTTTTACCGTACTGCACTGACAACAAAAATACTTGGAGATGACTATTGAGAGTTTTTAGAGCTCTTTGTGATAGTTTTAGGAAGAGATACAGCGAGAAAATTTAAGATTCGGCCTCCAGGTGCTCGATGGATGGCAAAGGCACTTTATTCCTTGAAAATATCATTAATTTGTGCGCAATTTAAAATTACCGGTAAGGATAAGGCGGCACTTTTAGACGTTTGCCTGTTCATAGTAACATCCTATGTCATGGTTACAATGTATTATAGCAGTTAAAGCACCTTACCAGGACTTGTGCTTTTTGAAATCGATGAAGGCTTAACCCCTCCGACTTTTCGCGAACTTGAAGCTAAAATGTCTTTATCGAAATGTCAATTTCACGAAAACGTTGTGTTATTACCGCCTCACAATCAAAGCTCTATAAATGAAACATTACTGAACGGAGCCGAATAGTAAAAACTGTTTTAGAAAGGTTACAAAATAGGCTTTCAAATTGTTGTATCATAAATAAATATTAACATTTGTAAATATTTAAATTTAGAATGGAAACATGAAAAAATTGTAAAAATGACTCACCTGTAATGTTTTATGTAAAAACGATACTAAAATCACGGATAATGTAAAAAAAAAACACTTATTTCATCGTACAAATGTACAATAAACAATTCTGTCACTTCACTTTTTGACCATTTCATACAAAATATATTTTTAAAAAAATAATTAAACTTGCGAGGCGGGTCGGCACGTCAAACGGCTTTCTTGGCGTCGTTTTACGATTTGGCGGGTAAAATTTGCTTCCACTGAGTAGGTCTTTTTACGGGTTTCTATGGATAACTTTGAATAGAAATGTGAAGCTTCATTCAATACGAATATTCTACTTTTTGTTTTAGGGATGTCACTAGAAGAATAACGGAGTTATGACGATTTTTGTGGAAACACACGCGTTGACGTGTAAACACGCTTATTGCACTTGACTGCTATCGTTATTTTATCGTGTATATCTGCTTACGTTGCTGACCGGTTAAGAAAAAAATGATGAAAACATCTCAATGGCAGCTTTATTTCTGTTCAGTAAGCAGTTATGGTATTTGACCGATGAAGGATCTATTTTATCGCTGTTTGACGACGCTGTGGATCAAACAACCAAAATAAAAATGCTCGAAATATCAAAAAAAAATAATTTATCAACCCATCACAAAAACGTTACATCCCATCGAAGGAAGATCTTGATGGTAAATTGTATGGTAAGTTTATGAAGTAGTTTAAATTATGTTTTATATTGAGGTTTTTGTTCATATCATAATTTAGTGACTTTTGTTTCAGAGAAAAATATTTACGACTTCATTTCAGTCAAGAGCAAGTATTTGTTTGATCGTCTGAAAACAGATGCCAGTTTTCTTAACGAATTTCCTACGATGTGGTCAAATAATGCTTCGTATCAAGAAGTCAGAAAGAAGGTGTCGCCGCTGAGGGTAGTGAATGATACAGCTGAAAGAACTGTTAAGTTAATGCAAGATTTTCATGGCTTAATCTCACGGTCGAAGAGGAACAAAAATATTTTTTGTTACGATGCGTTCAGGAACACCGGAAGATTTATCCTGACTGTAAAAAACAAACTATGAAGAAAAAATTTAATCAATAAACCATTTTTAAATATAAAATACTACATAATCGAACATTTGTGCATTTTTAAATTTTATTTATCCGACAAAAATGAAAGTTGAAAATCCTTCCATATTAACTCTGTACCATATGTTTGGCATCAAGTCGGCACGGGTTACCGGTAATAAATCAAAATACTAATTATTATATGAGTTATTGGGATCAAATGGAATAAAATAAGAGGGTATGCATATTTAAATTCATGAAAAAAAAAATCTTCCTTATGTCCTGGGACACCCTAGTGTGTATATATGTTGTATTTTTCAATCTTACCATTCTAGCCCAATGAAGAGTCACAAACCGTCATTGCGTGTGTGTATATATGTTGTATTTTTCAATCTTACCATTCTAGCCCAATGAAGAGTCACAAACCGTCATTGCGTGTGTGTATATATGTTGTATTTTTCAATCTTACCATTCTAGCCCAATGAAGAGTCACAAACCGTCATTGCGTGTGTGTATATATGTTGTATTTTTCAATCTTACCATTCTAGCCCAATGAAGAGTCACAAACCGTCATTGCGTGTGTGTATGTTGTATTTTTTATCTTACCACTTTAGCCCAATGAAGGGTCACAGACCGCCACTACGTGTGTATATATGTTTTTGAAGGTTGGTGGACTATTTTTTTATTCATACATCGATCTGTATCTAGTTGTAACGTGTACCCCGCTCATCAAATCAGGTCGATTTTGACATTTTTAATACATCTATTTGTTTTTTCAAATTTCTAGATAAATACATGACCAACAATTTAAAATTAAAATTACAGCTTAATATTTGTGTCGATGTCCCCGCTCCAGTCGGGGTAGCGAGGGTCGAGGTTGGTGAGCCGGATGTGTGGCCTGTCCAGCGGCTTCACAGCGAGCAGCACGCCTTGCTCCAGTGCCATGGGCAGCACCGGGTATCCGCAGTAGTCGATGTGCTCCCCAATCAGGTTCACTCTGCAATCAACGAACTTACATACTCAGTTTTAGTTGACTTGTGATAAATGGGTGTTCCAAAACAGTGCCCAGAGTTGCACCGAGGATCAGGGCTTTCCTAATATCCTCAACATGGATAGAAACTCCCCTAGGGAGCAAGTAGAACTATTGCCAAGACGCTGCCACCTCAGGAGACAAGACTTGTGAAGTGTTATTCTTTTAAAGAGCCTGTGGCATGTAGAAAAATTTGACAACTTTAATGATATGACTAATTACAGATCATTTTAATATTTTGTTTGTGGCTTCTGTGAAGAAGTAAAGTTAATAAATAAAGATACCGCACAAAGATATCGTCGCATTAATTCGTAGAATGCGTAACTCCAAATTTTTCGAAAATACGTTTTTAATGCCATCTGGTGTTAAAATTAGACCCGCATCGACTAGTAAAACTCGAAAATTTAAAAAAAAATTAACCTTTTAGATCAGTCATACTCAACCTGCGGCCCGCCGAGCTATTTTGTGCGGCCCTCAATACATTTAATATCAGGAACATTTACAAAATCTGGCATTCTATATCACGTTAATTTGAGATTAATTGCGACTTTGATGTACATACATTGAAACCCGAAGAGGATAGTATAAGAATAATATACTATCTATATAATATTACTGCACACGCTAGATCTCTAAAAAACAAAGATTTGACAGACAAATATGCGCGCAAATAATTTTGCTCGTGGCAATACATAAATTTTTGACAGTTCCAAAGCTAAATGGTTATCAGTGTTACTACCAAGGAAAAATTTTTGCGGCTGGAAATTTTCGAATTGTTGTGGGGAATTACACATGATGTTTTTGGCTGTGCGGAATTTTTTTTCAGCGAAGTTCTGTAACAACCCCCCCCCCCATGGATTTCGAATAATAAAAGGGGGGAATCAAGCTCACACCGTTTTGGCAACACTGATTAGTAGCGGCCCGCGTAGCTTTACAAACATATGAATGTGGCCCGCAGAAGAAAAAGGTTGAGTATCACTGTTTTAGATAAACACAAATTAGGAAACTGCGTAAAATTATGGTGCCATTTTTACTCGCGAATACTTCGTAACTCCTTAATTCAGTATTGGCCGGTGAGCCGTGCACGCTTGTTGTGTTTTTGACTGAGGAAATTTATTTACGGTGTAATAGTTTTACCGTGAAATTAACTGAGATAAGTTGATTAATCAATTTTGAACATTTTATAACCTTAATTTTAATTGTGAAGTCACGAATAGTGTTTTGTATCTGTAGTCTAAACTGACGTCTTCTGCACCGTGTGACGCTCTGCCGTAGCTCTCTTGTTTTATGTGCCTCTGCGGTTTCGTAAATACCTAATAGGTCCTTGTTCTGTGATTATCTCTTCTTCAAGGTCACCATCTCTTTGCAAGTGGATCTCCTCCTGATGCATATCCGGATCCGGTTCTTCACTGTCCTCTTCAAACAAACCCAAAATATTTACGGTGGAACGTGCGGCAATTCCATCTCGTCTCTCCTCAGACACAGTCCGTTCTCTGTCAGGCATCTTCCGCGGGTCAAGCACATGTCTTGGTATGCCATCTACTTCGATGTTGTTGACTGAAGTAAGTCCTGTCACCCTTCCATGCACGATGTGCATCTCCCATCTACTGGTTTAACCGCAAGAAGATCGCCCACTTAGAGCTCAGTCAATACTTCCTCTTCTATATTCACTTGCGCAGAAGGGTGTCTCCACGAGTGTGAAGTGTGAACTATACTAGACAGCGCAATACCTCGATCATCCTGACTTTTTGCAGCCAAAGATTGTACCGAAACACTGCCTGCAGGGGATCGCTTCCACTTCTGGCTGCAGTTCTCTTTATTGTTTGATGATGTCGTTCAACTATACCGTTTCCAGCTGGTCGGTATGTTAACATTCCATCTCTTACACTTATCTGTAACACTGTAGGAACAAAATGCAGTACCATTGTCCATAAGAACTACTTTGGGCGGGCCTCTTTCCCGAAACACTTCTTCCAAATGTCTGATAATCGAAGCTGCATTATCTGACTCGATTTCCCGCCACACGGCAAATCTACTTGGACCGCAATCGATAAATGTGAGTAAACATTTCCTACCGAAATCAGTAACATCAACTGCCAAGCGACTCCAGGTTGTCACAACATAAGATTACCCGCTTCATGGGATGATGGTGGAGGGTCAATTGTCCTGCATTGTACGCAGGAACGCACGCATCTATCGACGTCCTTTCTTCTCGCCTCGGGATCGACCAGCCGGGCAAGATGAAGCGTTCACTTTACTCCAAAGTGATGCTGAGCATGAAGAGTTTCTACGCTTAAAGCACATGTTTGCTCACCAGTTCCACTTTCAAGTCTCTCCCACCTATCTTCACACTCTGAGGAGTCTCTTTCACAACGTTTCCTGTCATGGCTACTCTTTGCCCGGGTCTTGCAAACCCTAGTAAGTACATCAGTTTTATTTCTACAGGACAACAAGGGTGATCGACAATGTCAGATCAAATTCTTCTACAATCTCCTTCATCAACTCCAAGCGTCACTTAACGATCATCTCTGACACGACTACTCCCGGTCAGTGTAGATCTCACCCAGCACAAAACCGTCGCCGAATCTGTAATGATCTCCAGAGTTTGAAGATTTCACTTGAGAGTCAGATTTAATCCCTTAAGGAAGGAAAAGTACCAGCATTTACAATACTTAAAACAGACATTAGAAAAGGATTACCACTCCTTTAACGATAACCTTCCGCATCATTAAAATCATTAAAATGCATCTAAATAGACTGCCTCGACATACACATACATTGTTGTGTTTTATTTTGTAAATGTAAAATTCCTATCTCCCAAATTTTCCGCTAAGTTGTTCATAAAACTGTTCGCAGAAAAGTATGTATCTTTTGTAAAATGCGTATCTCCATTCTCGGTTTTTACGTAAACTTCCTAACTCCGATTTGAAATAGAAAGCCTTAACTTACAAAAGTTTAATGATTGAAAATAAATTTCCAAATATATTATATGTTCGAAACATAAATAAAAAGAATAAGCCGTCTTTCATTTTTTTTCACTACGAGGTTTTTTGTGCCTCCTGTAAAATTTTACATTTGGGAGTTACGCATTCTACGAATTAATGCGACGATATAGAAAACCTAATAACTGACAAAGGGTAAAAATTATATTGTTTGTTTGTTAGATAGATCTAAATTATTGAAATAATAATTAATCAATTTAGGTCAAGAGGGAAATGCCACTTTTGGTTAAGAGCAGGTTCATGTTAGGATTGTAACTTATATCAGATTAAGATGTTATTTATATCAGATAAATTAACTTTGATAGGGGAGTGTAGAAAGATATCCAAGGCTTTCATCTGCCAATGTATGACAATAACAACAGAATACTGATTAATTTTATTATTATGTGTCATCTAAAATAATATTTTTAACAGTTTGTTTATAATCTCTTGTTATATAATGAAGGTTGCAGGAATTATCTGGTACTGAACGTTTGAGCCTACTCATAAAAAATGTCAAACGATAATTCAGAGACAGTTTCCATAGAGACAATTTTTTTAAAAATATAAATTGGTGTATGTAGAACTTAGTAAAATGCTTCACCAATAATTTATAGAAACAGTACCTACCACAGCAACAACTGTGAAGAATTCATTTAAATTCCTGTTTTAACCTTTGGCATAAATACAAAGACGCATTATGTTCAAACTAATGGAACAAAACAATGGCATGTTCCTGTTTCTAGATTGAAATGGCTACACACATAACTTCACATAATGAACGGAACGCATTAGAAAGAGATAGCCATTCAAAGAATGTGTGTACGGGTGAAACGGCTGTATTATTACGATCTCCTCGCGACACCAGTTGCGAACTTAAAGCGGCCGTCTGACAGGCGAGCGTGTCCGCAACAAGCATGATGTCAGAGGCGAGCGACGAACATTTTTGCATCGACATCATGCTCAGACCGCTCGCCGCGAACATGCTCACCTGTCAGTGAGCCGCTTTTACACTCATTCTTGACTAACAAATGAGTGAGCAGAATAGTAGAATATGACGTACTGTCACTAGCTTGTCCTTCAATACTCTTACGTGTTTCTGTGTTCGCTGTCTCACTTCATTTTATTCGAAAAGTATTATGAATAATTGTATTTATTGAAATAATAAAGCTCCATCAGATTTGGTTTTTGGTTGAGAATGATTTGTGCGCATCTCAAAAGAATAGGAAGGCATTTTTTCACAAAAAAGAGCCTAGAGCGACGTGTTTGTGGCAGCTGGTGACAGCTTGTCTGACCGACGGGCACAGTAAATTACTAGTTTGTCCACTGGACCAAGTTCAGTGAAACCACGCGTGTACGAGACAGTTATAAAGTCTTTACAGATACTGTATACGATAGGGGGCCGGACACAACGTGTCAAGTAATCAGCCTCGGGGAGCACATCAAAGTACAGAGAAGAATTGATTTCTATATATGTATATTAGCACTATAGGTATTTAACCTTCATTATTTTAACAACAATGAAATAAAACAATATTTGGTATGTCAAAATACTCCAAATAACCGACTTCAACACGCTTTGGCTTCGAACTCTGAATTGTAAAATAATCATTAAGGACATAAATGTATTTTTAATTGAAGTCTAAATGATCTAATCGTGATGAAGTCAACTAAGGTCAATAGACCTATTATTAGACAAAATGTTCACAGAACTACAAGTAATTAATTGAATTTGAAACAGAACAAAGGCAAATATTCCTACCTGCCGGGAACCCGGACGAAAAACTCTGGATCTGCATTATACTTCTGTTTGAAAGCGTTGATAACATCGATAACTTCATTGGTTTTAACAACGTCGACAATTGGGATACAGTCCTCCATCGTTAGTCCGACAGACCACCGCTAAAGAAGGAGATCAACAAACGAAACGAACCGTACAACACCCACAGTTATCAGTGCAACTGCAGTTGTTATTGTCTTTCTTATCGGATAGGTTATCAGTAGACGTGTTCACAAACAAATTAAACAACTCACAATCGTGAGCTATGATCCCCAACCACAATAAAAAAAAACAAATATCGTGAGGAAATACTCGAGATTTGCTTTAACTGCCGATATAATGCGAAAAATTTTAAACTTATCCTGTTTAAAATTTTACTAGCCGGCTTGCTTAAATTAACCATTCACCGCATATCTGACGATAAATAAATTGACGGATCTGACGAGTCATAAATAAATAGGGTTGCCAACTCGTGAGAAATTCCCCAAATTTGGGGAATATCAAAGCTTTTTAAGAATTGGGTATTTTGCGGGGAGAACCTTTTTGCTGGGAAAACGCAGGGATTCTGGGTATTTCTTGATATTCAACCATATTAAATAATAATTTTGAAAGCCCAGCTACACTTCTCGCGAAGTTGATCGAAGTTGACCGAATACGATAGTGTGAGCACGAACTTCACTTCGCTTCGGGCAACTTCTCTTCGCTTCGCCCGAATTCCGATTGTTGTCGGTAAATGCGCCCGAGTCAAAGGACTCGAAGCGTTACTCGCGAAGTTGCACGAGTGCGTGGGCACGCACTTCGAACTTCGGCTAACTTCGTCGAGGACTTCGTCGAAGCGTCGAAGCGAGTAGTGTAGCTGACACTTATGAATGTACTATAATTTCGATGCTTCTATTTAAAATAAACTTTTATTTTTAAATCCTGAACGAAAGACAAAACCCTAAAATAACAAGATAATACAAAATAAATTCTAATTTCAATATAATTAGGTCATTTTGGAGGTAAATGAACTTGTGGGGAATTCGAACGTCTATTATGGGTATTTTCGAACATATACATAGGCAACGATGTAAATAAACCATTCACTACCAGTGCTGCCAACTCAGCTCCTTTAGAGCTAGATTGAGCTTTAAATTGAGGCCGTCAGCTCCAAAAAAGTGATTTAGCTTCTTAGCCCGAACAAAAAATGTGAATTTAATCTTTTTTCTTCAGGAATCGGTTATTTAGGTTATACTTGTCCTGGAATAAAGAATTTATTATTTTTATTATTATACAAGGTTTTAACTCTTTTTTAGCTCCTTTTCGGGCTTTATTTTGAAATTCGCATTGGAAACACTGCTCATGACCAAGCCTGACGGCCAACCTTTTTCTACGAACCTTGCTCCATCGCTATTATGGAGTAGGGTACAATCACAATTTTTATTTTGTTCACCAAAAATTTAAGAAAAAATTACAATCTGGAATGTACAAACAAACAAAAAAAATATTCCAGGAATAGTCTTTCAACAACGTTTTGAATATTCACATTTCAAATTCAAAATTAAGACTAAAACGCTTTCTTTCGCGCGGTTTTGGCTTGTGACGTCACTGCGCCCGTATGTACTTCTTCCAGCCGCCTACACTACGTAAGTGGGGTAAGTGGGTACACTTTTACCTGCAACTGCCGTTTTTAACTCATTTTTAAAAATAATCATTTGATTCAACTTAATGACAACAATATGCGATAATTTGCATTTGCGGTAGGTAGGTACGTTTGTATTTATATCATACGGTTCTTTTATTTACATAATTTGAGAGTTATTCTGATTAGAGGGTTTTATTTACTATTTTTACAATCCATTTTCGTACCTAATTTTGAACTAGGGGGATCCGACGTTTATGGCCCATGGTTAAGTCATTTTTAGATTGACAGTACCTACCCATCGAACCTCACAGCTTCCACAATGTTTTGTCGAATATAAGGTTTTTTGCGTAGATTAATATTTAAAATAATAATATTCAATAGCAATATTTTCCACAATCGTTAATTTAAAAAATCGTTTATTATTGTCATTAATTTAATCATTTTTTTAATAAGTATTTAAAACGGTAGTTGTGGGTAAAAGTTTACCAAAACATCAATTTGCGAAAAGAATTATGCCATCATCAAATTATCGGACTGTCCTTACAGAAAACCATTGTCTATCATAATGGTAGCTATTTACATATATGTTTTATAAAAACAATTCAGTTTAGAATACGCAACTAAACGTTTATAGCAACAAAAACACGTAGAAGCAACTGACGCGAAATTGTGACGTCAAAATCTCGCCAGCCAATCGTGTCTCGTTTATTGGTATTTGAATTTTCATACAACCTTAAAAGTAAATAAATAAGGGGTTTCAAGTACGATATTTGCGTTTAGTTAAATTCTTTACACATATTAAATGCATTGAAAACACTGTGATACATACACTGCATGTACCCTGTTTTGACAGTTTTCTGAATTATTCACAATCTATGGATAAATCATAGAACGTGAGTGATGCATACGCAAGGTTCGTAGAAAATATTATAATATACTCCATAAGGTTTTCTCAGGTTTTCTCATCGATAGGTAGAGCCAGGTAGAGCGGTGATTGGTTAGAAAGTCGTGATGTAGCTTGAAGTTCATTTTCCACCGGCAGATTTGAATTCACTGCAATACAAGTGAGGTCAAGCGACTCTGAATGCATTTGAAAATGATTCTTGTATAATACAATGGTAATATTTTACTAATTATTATTTTAAAGAGATTCGTAAAGGGCCGTAGATAATCACAGTATCGCCTTAGTGAAAGTCGTGAAGACCACCATGTGGAATCAAAACGTTGGTTGAAATAGCTTTAGCCGTATTTGGTGTCCGTATGTGAATAGCCACATTCCTATCTTCCATTTCTTTCCCCTCCCAATATTTATAGATTCTTGAACACGGGTCTCTTCACATATTCATAAGCTCGTTGCTCAGGGTTGTAAAAGGTTTGGAGTAAAGTACCTAAAAACTATCACATTACATGAAAAAAAACTACATTATATTAACTCCTGGATATTTCCTCATGTTTGCATTATATTAAATCTGTACTATTGTCTATCGCTTTTGAATAGTTTGAAATCGCGAATATTTTTTCTATACAATACTCTATGATTTAACCAGGGGGGTATAACTCCGACACTTTTTTGGTTTTTTGATGACGTCAGTTCCAGACTATCCAATGAAAAGCCGTCCTGGTTTGATCTCTCACTCTCTCCCGTGTAACAGAGAGAGAGAGGCTACGCTCCATTTCCCCCGGAAACAATGTGACCAATGTGACGCCATTATTGCGTCATGGTTGCGTCCTTCTGACAGATCGTGACAGATTCAGATTGTTTGCGTGAGTGGTTTATTTATGTTGTTTGCTTTCGTGAATTCATGAGTTGTTGTTGTGTGAAAATGTCTAAAATTATGAAGCTGTGTTGTGTGTACAGACAGACAGACCACTCGTCATAAATACCCAAAATACGGAAGTTACAAAAGAAACAAAAATGCCAAATGGATCCCTTCGAAGATGCGCACTGCTGACTTTAAATCTACCCAGCATTGGTAGTTATGCAGATTTAAGACAGTATCGAACCCGTTATGACGAAAATACAGGTGTGAATATCCCTTTGTTTGTCTTCAGTGTTCCATGTAATGTGTAACTTAATTTCACCTAAGAATTGAATTTACTTTTAGACCCCGTCCGCGTTCCACCAGGACGGTGTGATGTCATAAAAGACCATAATTACTTGCAATATGATATGTTTAGTTCAGGAACTTTGGTTAACCCGATAAATATGTTTATTTCAGAGCTTGATAACATCTTACCGGGTACCAGCGGTGTGTTCCTTCTGCCAAAAAGATCATGGAATATTACAAAGGTAAATCTGTTCTATGTTACTTGTTATCCAATATGCAGATCTTTTCTTCCTTTCCTCTTACCACTAAGATCATTTTGTTTTCAGAAATCAGTGTTCCTGTTCCTGTGGGACCCAGCGGCAGTAATTCAGCCGTTACACGGAAACAATGCTCCTCTGCGTAAGAATATTTATAGTTTTTTGTACACATTTAAGATGTGTTTTGTGCTCATGAATTCTGTAAGCATATTATTTTTTGAATAACTTCATGACTAAATCCTCAAATTGAAATATTTAATAATTTAAAACAATATTAGCGACTCGAATGAATATTTAAATCAGAAAAAGATTTAGTCGCAGACTTGGTACAAATTTAAGATGTGTTTTGTGCTCATGTTTTCTGTATTCATATTATTTTTTGAATAACTTCATGACTAAATCCTCAAATTGAAATATTTAATAATTTAAAACAATATTAGCGACTCGAATGAATATTTAAATCAGAAAAAGATTTAGTCGCAGACTTGGTACAAATTTAAGATATGTTTTGTGCTCATGTTTTCTGTATTCATATTATTTTTTGAATAACTTCATGACTAAATCCTCAAATTGAAATATTTAATAATTTAAAACAATATTAGCGACTCAAATGAATATTTAAACCAGAAAAAGCTTCAGTCGCAGACTTCGTAATCATTTAAAATGTGTTTTGTGCTTATAAATTTATTTGTTTCTTTCTGTTATCTTACTGAAATAAAATAAAAAATACTTTACAACATGTAACAAAGTTTTTCATTTTTCTTACAAAGCGCCGTCCTGAGAAAATGTGCCGTAAGGAAAGATACCTTATAGCTCATTTTCGCAGGACCGCACTTTGTGAGTTAGAGCCTTGTCGTCCTGAGAGAATCTGTTAACATTTCTAAAATTTATTTTTAAAATAATATTTTAGGCTGATGAATAGCACAATATTGTCTTCCCTGGGTGCCTACCTAGGTAAGATCATATTGTCTATGGCCGCGCTTTTTTTTTTTGTTTCCTCTACTTTGCTGAGTGGTTTGTTTATGCCTCAATTCTGGATGTGACGTCATCGTGGACAAAATTTCTCCCCACTAAAGGCCGAAGTTATCAATCTAGTGATTGGTTTATTTATGGATTTAACATTCAACATGGCGGCATGTCTTGAGTGCTGTGCTGTGTCGAGGTGAGCGATTGTAGCTAATTTTGAGTTTATTTGTCGCCGAAAACATTGAGAAATGTATTAAAAACGCCACTGTTGGTATTTACTACTCATTTTATATCTTTTTTATCCATCCAAAACACTAATATTCATTTTTTTACGACGCTGATTCGCTTCCATTGCTGCCGCTGAGGTAGCGGCGGCTAGCTTGTTCTAAGTGTTTGACACATCTTTATTTGGTCGTAATTTCTTTTCTCGTGTGTTTGGTAAATCAATTCATTTTCATATAATCTTTAAAAAATTCTCTTCTACGAATCGTTGGATTTTAAGCCACGCTTTCCAATAATTCATGATTTACGTCTTCGTAGAGCCATCTTTCTCTGTCTGACCAAAAACATTGTTTGTGCTTTTTTTGTACGCGATGTTTACGATTTGTAATTACTTTTTCGGTGGATATTTTCGTGACGTTTTGAATGAATTGAAACAGTGTCGTTCGTGTTTATATCGTTATGTTGTGAGCTTTCTGCCACAGACGGAATAATGTACTTAGCAGTCCAAGTACGTACATCATTGATAGCAGTGATTTAGTCAGATCCTAGCCATTATATTATCTGCTTTTGAAAGATCGTCACGAACTTTTGCAGTAATCTAGGAGAGCCGAGTTTCGTCTCATCAATTCAAGTGTGTTCTAGAGTTGTAGTAATTGCAATAATAGTGAGTGTTTGTTGTTTGTTCCAGCTTGTGTAATGACTGTCCGCGGTAGAATAGACAAGGCAACATAATACTCCACACAATCTGCACCCAGCAAGCATTGAAGACATCTGAGGACCTCATTCGGAACCAATACTCTCCGTATTTTAATCCATTACTAAATATAATACAATGTACTTTGTGACGATTTCGACGCTCCTGTCAATGCCTTTTCTCTAAATGCTTTTTCCCAGGATGTAACTTTATTTTGTAAAAATATTTATTGTGTCAAAGTTTAGTTGAATTACCTATGAACATTTGTATAGCTGCTTCAGTGATAAATGTTGAATTTTACGTGAGTGACCAAATAATTGAATGTATGTGTATATATAACCGTTCTGTGATATATGCTACTTGCACTTACGACTTTTGATAAGATTTTAAAAATATACATACAATAATTTCTGTTAATAAATAAATTAACGATGTCAAGCAATCCTCAGTGGAAAATGGATTTCCAGCCGCCTCCCTCAGCCAACATGCAAGACATCATAGACATGCAACAGTCCTCTAACCAGGGCAAATCATACAGGAACGGTAAACATAACACAGTATTAATATATGTATATATACATCCGAGAGAGATTAATCCACCACTGACTTACTGACTCGGCAACTGCTTTCAGGGAGTTACAGCAGCGAGTTTCCCAGCTCGCCTCGCGATTCCTTCGCCAACCAAGGGGCCACGGGTAACTCTAACCGTTACAGTATGGGAGCGTACGGCTCAGACAGCAACAACTCTCACAATGAACACTACAACAGTTCATCCAACACCTCGCAGCACTATGACCCGCCCAATCACCCAAACAGGGAGACTGGCATAATCGAGAAACTGCTGGTGAGTCCTAGTGCTCCGAGATCTAATCGTGTAAGCAGCTTTTCATAGTGTTTATATTAACACACGCTAAACACCCACTAACATCTTATTGTCTTCTCTTTTTCCACAGCACTCGTACGGGTTCATTCAGTGCTGCGAACGACAGGCACGTCTGTTCTTTCACTTCTCCCAATTCAGTGGCAACATTGAACATCTCAAAATCGGAGATCCCGTTGAATTTGAAATGACATATGATAGGAGAACGGGAAAACCTATTGCATCTACAGTGGTGAAGATTGCCCCAGAAGTCGTGAGTTGGATTGATGCAATGATTACATTTCCAAACCTAACATAATAATGCACGACTGATGGTTTTGTGTTTGTTTGTTCTGCAGGTCCTCAGCGAAGCTCGCGTAACGGGAACGGTAACCACCGAGCTCCGGGGGGAGGGGGTGGGAGACTCCACTGGTAGAATTTCGTATGAGAACCGCGGCGAATGCTTCTTCTTGCCTTACACCAAGGACGACGTGGAGGGCAATGTCACTCTTCACTCCGGTGACGCCGTCAGCTTCCAGATTGCCACCAATCAGCGGGGCAACCTGGGGGCTTGCCACGTCCGCCTGGAGAACCCGGCTCACCCAGTCAAATACCACGGCGTGGTCTGTTCCATGAAAGAGTCTTTTGGCTTCATCGAAAGGGCCGACGTGGTCAAGGAAATATTCTTTCATTTCTCTGAAGCTAAAGTGAAGGATGATATAAATCTGGGCGACGATGTGGAGTTTATTATTCAAACTCGTAATGTAAGCAACGCTATAATTACTTTAATTCATATGTATTCGCTTAGTATGATGTTGCTTATATCTGTATGTTATTTCAGGGGAAGGAGGTGGCTTGTTTTATAACCCGCCTACCGAGTGGATCTGTGATCTTCGAAGATGTGGCTCCGGATATAACTAAAGGACAAGTCCTCAAGCCCCTGGAGAGAGGCTCCGCTCCTCGCCATGCCAACGACCCCCTGCCTGGACGCATTCGCTTCAGAGCTCCAGATCATTCTGAAACCGATGTTCGTCTGATTTTTGAACTCTTGTTGAATTATTTAAAAAAATGGTAATAAATTAAAACCTTAAATTATTGCAGGTGCAATTTGGAGACAAGGATCAATTGGGAGAGTTCACTTTACGACACGGGGACTGGGTTCAGTTTCAGGTATTTAGAAGACATTGGCTGTACTGAACAATTACTATTCCGCTAATACTTATGAATAAATAACACTTGACAATAATTAGCGAGCGTGATGACTTTCATGTATTTACAAAGGTTGCGACGGATCGCCGTGACCAGCTGAAGCGCGCCACCTACATCTCCCTTCTGGACGAGTCCTTCAACATGTCGGGTGAGAGGCGAGAGAAGGGAGTGGTGTCTTCGCTGAAGGATGGGTTTGGATTCATTCGATGTGTGGAACGGGAGCCACATCTGTTTTTCCACTTCTCAGAAGTGTTGCTGCCTCAACAGCCCTTGAACATCGGGGACGAGGTGAACATTTTAAATTATGTACTTTCATACTGATAGTTTGTTTTAGACTTCAAAGCTAAAACGTGTTGGAAGTCGGTTGTGTACAAAATTATTTAGCATTCCATTTGTTTTACTTCATTGTTATTGAAATACTGAAGGTTCTTAAAATACAGTTTATTATTAACAATAATAATATTTGTATAGTGCCGTTTTTGTGCAAAATCACCTCAAGGGCCCTGTACAAATTTATAATACATTTCTACAATGATATACGTTATTACTAACTATAGACTAGTCGAACTATTATCAATTTATGTGTAACAGATTGCATCCACCGGTTCGTCGATTACTAATACAAAGCTATATGTACAATGCGTATATAGCATGTGATGCTGGAATGTACAAATGTTATTATTCTTATTTATTTATATTTTGTACAGGCATGTATGATTCATGTATGATTACTGCATGATTAGTAGGACGTTCTTGACTCGATTCCTGTTTTCTTCTAATTTAGTTAACACTATGGGATTCCATGACAATGTGTGCAACAAATTTAAAGCATTTAAATCTCTTACATAGTTTTATTTGTTTCGAAGTATAAATAATTATACACGGTGTCCGGGGACTTGTAGTACAAGCTGGATACTGGTCAGACTACATACATCATATAGAGAATTAATTATACACGGTGTCCGAGGACTTGTAGTACAAGCTGGATACTGGTCAGACTACATACATCATATAGAGAATTAATTATACACGGTGTCCGGGGACTTGTAGTACAAGCTGGATACTGGTCAGACTACATACATCATATAGAGAATTAATTATACACGGTGTCTGGGGACTTGTAGTACAAGCTGGATACTGGTCAGACTACATACATCATATAGAGAATTAATTATACACGGTGTCCGAGGACTTGTAGTACAAGCTGGATACTGGTCAGACTACATACATCATATAGATAATTAATTATACACGGTGTCCGGGGACTTGTAGTACAAGCTGGATACTGGTCAGACTACATACATCATATAGAGAATTAATTATACACGGTGTCCGAGGACTTGTAGTACAAGCTGGATACTGGTCAGACTACATACATCATATAGAGAATTAATTATACACGGTGTCCGGGGACTTGTAGTACAAGCTGGATACTGGTCAGACTACATCATCATATAGAGAATTAATTATACACGGTGTCCGAGGACTTGTAGTACAAGCTGGATACTGGTCAGACTACATACATCATATAGAGAATTAATTATACACGGTGTCCGGGGACTTGTAGTACAAGCTGGATACTGGTCAGACTACATACATCATATAGAGAATTAATTATACACGGTGTCTGGGGACTTGTAGTACAAGCTGGATACTGGTCAGACTACATACATCATATAGAGAATTAATTATACACGGTGTCCGAGGACTTGTAGTACAAGCTGGATACTGGTCAGACTACATACATCATATAGATAATTAATTATACACGGTGTCCGAGGACTTGTAGTACAAGCTGGATACTGGTCAGACTACATACATCATATAGATAATTAATTATACACGGTGTCCGGGGACTTGTAGTACAAGCTGGATACTGGTCAGACTACATACATCATATAGAGAATTAATTATACACGGTGTCCGAGGACTTGTAGTACAAGCTGGATACTGGTCAGACTACATACATCATATAGAGAATTAATTATACACGGTGTCCGGGGACTTGTAGTACAAGCTGGATACTGGTCAGACTACATACATCATATAGAGAATTAATTATACACGGTGTCCGGGGACTTGTAGTACAAGCTGGATACTGGTCAGACTACATACATCATATAGAGAATTAATTATACACGGTGTCCGGGGACTTGTAGTACAAGCTGGATACTGGTCAGACTACATACATCATATAGAGAATTAATTATACACGGTGTCCGGGGACTTGTAGTACAAGCTGGATACTGGTCAGACTACATACATCATATAGAGAATTAATTATACACGGTGTCCGAGGACTTGTAGTACAAGCTGGATACTGGTCAGACTACATACATCATATAGAGAATTAATTATACACGGTGTCCGGGGACTTGTAGTACAAGCTGGATACTGGTCAGACTACATACATCATATTGAGAATTAATTATACACGGTGTCCGGGGACTTGTAGTACAAGCTGGATACTGGTCAGACTACATACATCATATAGAGAATTAATTATACACGGTGTCCGAGGACTTGTAGTACAAGCTGGATACTGGTCAGACTACATACATCATATAGAGAATTAATTATACACGGTGTCCGGGGACTTGTAGTACAAGCTGGATACTGGTCAGACTACATACATCATATAGAGAATTAATTATACACGGTGTCCGGGGACTTGTAGTACAAGCTGGATACTGGTCAGACTACATACATCATATAGAGAATTAATTATACACGGTGTCCGTGGACTTGTAGTACAAGCTGGATACTGGTCAGACTACATACATCATATAGAGAATTAATTATACACGGTGTCCGTGGACTTGTAGTACAAGCTGGATACTGGTCAGACTACATACATCATATAGAGAATTAATTATACACGGTGTCCGGGGACTTGTAGTACAAGCTGGATACTGGTCAGACTACATACATCATATAGAGAATTAATTATACACGGTGTCCGGGGACTTGTAGTACAAGCTGGATACTGGTCAGACTACATACATCATATAGAGAATTAATTATACACGGTGTCCGTGGACTTGTAGTACAAGCTGGATACTGGTCAGACTACATACATCATATAGAGAATTAATTATACACGGTGTCCGTGGACTTGTAGTACAAGCTGGATACTGGTCAGACTACATACATCATATAGAGAATTAATTATACACGGTGTCCGGGGACTTGTAGTACAAGCTGGATACTGGTCAGACTACATACATCATATAGAGAATTAATTATACACGGTGTCCGGGGACCTTTAGTACAAGCTGGATACTGGTCAGACTACATACATCATATAGAGAATTAATTATACACGGTGTCCGGGGACTTGTAGTACAAGCTGGATACTGGTCAGACTACATACATCATATAGAGAATTAATTATACACGGTGTCCGGGGACTTGTAGTACAAGCTGGATACTGGTCAGACTACATACATCATATAGAGAATTAATTATACACGGTGTCCGGGGACTTGTAGTACAAGCTGGATACTGGTCAGACTACATACATCATATAGAGAATTAATTATACACGGTGTCCGTGGACTTGTAGTACAAGCTGGATACTGGTCAGACTACATACATCATATAGAGAATTAATTATACACGGTGTCCGGGGACTTGTAGTACAAGCTGGATACTGGTCAGACTACATACATCATATAGAGAATTAATTATACACGGTGTCCGGGGACTTGTAGTACAAGCTGGATACTGGTCAGACTACATACATCATATAGAGAATTAATTATACACGGTGTCCGTGGACTTGTAGTACAAGCTGGATACTGGTCAGACTACATACATCATATAGAGAATTAATTATACACGGTGTCCGTGGACTTGTAGTACAAGCTGGATACTGGTCAGACTACATACATCATATAGAGAATTAATTATACACGGTGTCCGGGGACTTGTAGTACAAGCTGGATACTGGTCAGACTACATACATCATATAGAGAATTAATTATACACGGTGTCCGGGGACCTTTAGTACAAGCTGGATACTGGTCAGACTACATACATCATATAGAGAATTAATTATACACGGTGTCCGGGGACTTGTAGTACAAGCTGGATACTGGTCAGACTACATACATCATATAGAGAATTAATTATACACGGTGTCCGGGGACTTGTAGTACAAGCTGGATACTGGTCAGACTACATACATCATATAGAGAATTAATTATACACGGTGTCCGGGGACTTGTAGTACAAGCTGGATACTGGTCAGACTACATACATCATATAGAGAATTAATTATACACGGTGTCCGGGGACCTTTAGTACAAGCTGGATACTGGTCAGACTACATACATCATATTGAAAATTAATTGTTTTTTTTTCTAACTGAGTTTTTCGATTTTGTTTTACGGACTGTTAAAAAAAACTTTGGGAGTCAGATCTATACTTAGACGCATTATTAAAGATATTAACCCTAATTTATTTGCATTTTGGAACGGATGATATGGTCTCCCTTACTGTCATGGTGAGGAATACAATCCTAAACAGTGTTAGAAAGAGAAAAGAATAAGAAAAAGAAAACAGAAGAATTAAAATGTTCACCTCTTTTTCGACTGTAATTTCAAAAAAATGAGACTGAATTTTTTTTTATATGAAACAACAATAAAAAGTTAGGTGACTAATGCTTATAATACATTTTTGTATTAAAATTTGAGTGTGTTTTTCACTATCACTAATTTTGGTTCAGTATTTAGATGAAAAAACGTATGGTGAGCCATTTTTAAAACTTTTTATGTTTGCATAAAAAATTTTATTATTACAAAAATTATATTTTTATTTCTAATAATAAAATTTGTATGCGTATTTTATCATCTTTCAACAACAGTTTTTGGATACATTATATTAAACAGCTGATATTAACCCCCTGGCGACGGATTGTGATTTACCAGTTGTATACGTAATAAGATTAACCATTTCAGGTTGAATTCACTCTGGACCCGGTGACAAGTTTCTCTACTTGCCAACAGCCATCTGCCAAGCGCATCAAGCACCTGACTGCGGGCACGGTGCAGTTTGAGAACCTCGTTGAGAAGGGCGTGCACGGAGTGGTTTCCAAAGAGGCCGTGCCCCGTATATCTAGTCCTTCAAAGTCGTCGCAGGTACCTTATTCTTATTCTTGTACACGATGCTTGGCTTGAACATTTACAGTTGTTGATGTTCTTTCGCTCTTTGTTACTAAATAAAACCTTTCTTGGAGAGAGCTCGGAAAGTCACTCAAGAGCTAAACCGATACAAGTCGATGTGCGATATTCCCGAAGCAACTAAACTTAAATAATATGAAGTAACTATACATTGGTTATACTTGTATCGGGTTATCTCTTCAGCGGTGGATTGATTAACCATACTGTGTACTTACTAACTTGGCTCCTCTTCTGACAGGACGCATGCGGCCTGATTAATTACCTTGTAAGCGGTGCCAAGAAATCCTTGTCATTTTTTGCCAAAGATGTCGATGGAAAAGTACAACCTCGACAAGGAGAGAAAGTTATTTTTGATATTTTCCAGGTATATCTTTATTATATATTATTACTCTACCTGTACTGTTGCATTTTGAGCTAATATATCTATTGAGCCGGGTATCTTTGTTTATTTTAAAATATATATTATATAGAGCAACGATATCTTGTCTCAACGTATTAATGTGGGTTAAAAAAGTGGCTTGTTTGTGTTTTTGGAAAATGCTTTTCTCGAGCTGAGATAAATCCACTTTTAGAGTATCCTGTATACTTAACAATTTGACCTGCTTACTGTACTTCTCCCTGGCTTTCCTTAGTTAGGTTTGTTAAATATAATAATCAAAACCTTCCCCATCCAGAATGTGGTGTCTTTTTCTCCAATATTTGGATTAATTTCTACCTCATATCAAACAAAATGCTTATCGTTGACAATGCTATTGAAGACGGGTAAGGTCATCAAGGTGGCAGATGGTTAAATGTAAACAATAACAATGATTCCCATTATATCAAGGTTTAGGTAAACATTTGCATGTGTACAATGTGTGGCTAGGTCCGGTAAAACCAATTTACGTTATTCGAAGTACCTACTAAATTTCCGGTCAAAGATTACATTAATTTTTAATATTATACTTTAAAACTGCATTAATTTGAAAAATCTGAAAAATCCCTTTCTTCTCCATAATATATTCCATTTATAACATTTGGTAGAATTAAATCATTTTCACACAATCAAAATTTATTGCAAAACATGACTATCATTATTTCAGTTTAAAAATACATATACATTTTTGAAAATTAACAGCTCTCAAATTCCGATTTATGATGTTTCAAAATAATACGTTATTTGATTTGTCCTGTGTTCATTTACCGGCGTGGCCCGTACCTGTTAGCTTCAATACACATTAAAAACGTAAATAATAGAATGGCGAGAATTATGTAAAAAATTGAACAAAAATCGATGCAAACCAAATGCGGGGCATGGAGATTATGGAGAAAAAAAAACTTTCAAATGTCCGTCCTTTTTTTTTACTTGACAGCCGAGGATAGCGCCGGTACTGATGGTGTAGTTCTATATAAATGAGCTGGGCGGGCGGCCTGCAACCGTTTATCTAGTTTTAGGCTGATTGGTAGTCTAGTTTTGCGTTTAAGCAATAATTTCAAGTAGGGTCGGTTAGGGTGTCCCTTATATTTCAAAGTTTTTATTTTCTAATGCATAGGTCTTAGTTTTGTTCCTTTGCTTCTAAAACACTCGGATTTTTTTTTTTACCTTATTCGGAGCACGATAACCCGTGCCGACTTGCACCGAATCATGTTCATACAAGTTGCGCGGAAGTAGCGGCGCGCACTCGCGGTATCTGTCATTTGTGTTCAGTTATTCTCGTGATTATCACGTATTGTTTTACATTTAAAAGATGGCAGTGGAATTAAGAAGCAATAAAAAAAGTATTTTCTTAGTTGGTGACGTAAATTATCAAATAACAGGCGCAAAATTACCGTCTAACCGGCAAGTTCTTGCAGTACTTTTTTTTAACATTCGCGAAGTTAAATTGACTGTTAGTGAAAGCGCGAATCTCGTCATTCGAGAGTGTATTATATTTTGGGAAAAAGCTAGAATCCCTACCAGAGCTATACCTAACTGTGTAAAAAAACTTGTGGATCTTCGCCATGCTTGGAGGGAGTTGCAAAAAAATTCAAAAAAAAAAACACTTGTTTACAAGCGCCGTGAGGAGGACTTTCAAAACAATTTAAACAATATATTCGATATAGCACACGTTGATGCTTTGGAACGGATGAAAATAGAAGAAGACAAAATATTTTTACAAAAACAAAGAGAACCAGGCCGTCCAGGATGCTTAGCGGGTGTAGACAAAAAGTTAGCCGAAAAAGAAGAAAGGACAAGAGAGAGAAAATTAAAAGAGAAGAAAAGACATGAGCAAATGTGTTTCGCGAGTTTATCGTCATCTCTTACTACACAAGATTTTATACAAACACAAGGACATACCGATCAACATACCAGCTCTGAAGAAAGCCTCGAGGAACCCTTGCCAACCACCTCTCAAACGGTTTCTGAAACTACTACAAAAAGAGGACGGAAAAACTTTATCACGCCTAAGTTAGTTGCAGCTTTAGATAGATGTCAATTAAGCATAAGGGATTCTGTCTATATTCTTCATGCTGTAGTAGAAGCGCTAGACCTTAGCTGTGATGATTTTCCGATAAACAAATTGTCCATTCAACGCATTCGCACACAGAGTAGAAAAGATAGAGCGGAATCTATAAAATCAGATTTTCAGGATAATATGCCTGAAATGGTGACCGTTCACTGGGATGGGAAATTATTACCTGGACTGGACGTGAGAAGTTCTAAAGAAGAACGCCTGCCAATTCTAATTTCATTTGGAGAAAAGGAACAACTGCTGGCTGTACCCAAACTGGAGAGCTCTTCCGGCCAGGATCAAGCTAAAGCTGTGTTAAACGCACTTCATGACTGGAACATCGATGACAAAGTTCAAATAATGTGTTGTGACACAACTGCGTCTAATACAGGGCGATTGAAAGGAGCCTGTGTACTTTTGGAACAAAGACTAGACAGGGAATTACTACTCTTTGCTTGCCGCCATCACGTTTACGAACTGGTTTTGAAATGTGTGTTTGAAACAAAAATCCAACAAGTTACTAGTAGCCCTGATATTCCAATGTTCAAAAAGTTTAGAGACAACTGGAAAACTATTAATCCTGCTGCTATTGAAACATACACCGATATCGTCACACAACATTTTTGTAATACAACAATAGAAGAACTGTTGACATTTGTTATGAAAATAACATACGATTATTACATTAAGTAAGAACCTGTCAAATCTGTGATTTATCTTGTCTATTGTTTATGCTCTGGCAACAAGGAACTTTAACAGGAAGTGAGAAAAAATTCAAGATGGCTTCACTTCCCGGCCGGGCACAAGAGAGACAGGCTGTCCGGTCGGGGGGTCAATTATTATTTCTGGAGGTCTGAGGCTCTAATCGAAAGTTATTTCATGGATTTGCGATTAATACCGAAATGTTCAGTTTGTGCTTCGAGATATAATCAAGAACTGCAAAAAACCATTGTACGTGACGATTATCGTGAGCTGATTGAACTATCTATTATTTTCTTAGGAGGAGATAATGAGAAAAAAATTAATATCAGACCTCCTGGAGCGATGCATCAAGCAAGGTGGATGGCTAGAGCTATTTACTCTTTAAAGATATGTTTGTTGCAATCCCAGTTCAAAATTAGCGCCAAGGATAAACGAGCACTTCAAGACGTTTGTTTATTCATTGCGGTTATATATGTGAAACCATGGCTTGGATGTAGTCTGGCAGTAAAGGCACCAAATCAAGATTTGTGCTTTTTAAAGAGGCTTAAGGAATATGAAACTGTTGACAAATTGATCTCCAAAGCAGCCCTGAGCAAGTTTAGTCAACATCTTTGGTACTTGTCAGAAGAAATTGCCGTTTTGTCACTCTTTGATGATGAAGTTAATACACAAACCAAGGGAAACATTGTAGTGAACTTACAAAGAGAGAGTTTGTATGATTCTGGGAAGAGATACATTCCATCGAAAGAAGATATGTCTGATTTTTTGTATGGTAAGTAGGAATACATAGTTTTATTTTTTATACTGTTTTCACTAAACTGATAATAAAACTTATTTATTATTGCAGGAAAATTATTAAGTGATTTTGTGTCTGTCAAAAGCACAAATTTATTTTCTCGATTAAAAATTGATGAGAACTTCCTCCAGAGACCCGTTTCTACGTGGGACGAAGATGTTGCCTATATAGAGGCAAAACGAAAAGTTTTTTCTTTAAGGGCAGTTAATGATACAGCTGAAAGAGCTGTAAAACTTATGCAAGATTTCCATGGTTTGATCCAAAGATATTAGAAGAACGAGATATGCCATGTTGGCCGCCGGACCGTAGCCGGAGTACTACCTAATTAGGGTACTTTGAACGGTATTGGGACGTGTACGCACAGAAATCTGTTGTATGTATTAGTGCGGATACCTTAGCGCAAGCGAAGGTGTGCAGTAGTATTGGTGAACAAAACCGGCGACACTCGGCAAAACAATTCCACTCAGTACGAACTGCGCATAGCACATCTCGTTCTTCTAATATCTTTGGTTTGATCACTGCAAATGAAGAACAAAAGCATGTTTTGCTACGCTGTGTGCAAGAGCGCTGAGCATTCTGTATCCAGATTGTAAAAAAGCAACGCAACTACGCTGTGTGCAAGAGCATAGAAATCTGTATCCAGATTGTAAAAAAGCAACGCAACTACGCTGTGTGCAAGAGCATAGAAATCTGTATCCAGATTGTAAAAAAGCAACGCAACTACGCTGTGTGCAAGAGCATAGAAATCTGTATCCAGATTGTAAAAAAGCAACGCAACTACGCTGTGTGCAAGAGCATAGAAATCTGTATCCAGATTGTAAAAAAGCAACGCAACTACGCTGTGTGCAAGAGCATAGAAATCTGTATCCAGATTGTAAAAAAGCAACGCAACTACGCTGTGTGCAAGAGCATAGAAATCTGTATCCAGATTGTAAAAAAGCAACGCAACTACGCTGTGTGCAAGAGCATAGAAATCTGTATCCAGATTGTAAAAAAGCAACGCAACTACGCTGTGTGCAAGAGCATAGAAATCTGTATCCAGATTGTAAAAAAGCAACGCAACTACGCTGTGTGCAAGAGCATAGAAATCTGTATCCAGATTGTAAAAAAGCAACGCAACTACGCTGTGTGCAAGAGCATAGAAATCTGTATCCAGATTGTAAAAAAGAGACCCTCAAAGGAAAATATCCTGCCTGATCTGTAATTTTATCTTCTTTTAATAAATACTCTTTTAAATATAAATATTTAAACTGCTTACTTTGTACTGTTCATGATTTATTCCTTCTGTGTACTCCCTGTGTGTAATAAAAGTTTATTATTATTATCATTATTTCAATTGATTTCAATACATAACGGAAAGGGTTAAAAACAGCAATTTTCAAAATCTTCAGAGCTCTGTCGGCACGGGTTAATGTTGACGTAGGAAGATAAAATTTTGTATTTAAGTAAGTCTGGGTAGTTCAAAAAGAAATAGTGGGTATGCATTTTGATATCAAAAAAAAAAAAATTTTCAACCATATAAGGGACGCCCTAGGGTCGGTATATAAAACTGATAGGGACCGAAATATTTTGAAATCAACAATTTTTTTCCTTTATCATTAAAATATCCGGGACAAAATTATTATTTTTTTTATTGGATACTAAAAAATACAATTGCAGAATAATAAAGCTTTGACTGTCAAACTGGGAAGGTTTCCTGTTTCAGGACAGTCAAATTGATACGTTTAGTTAACATTAAGTAGGTAATAAACACAAATACATAACAATAGATTCATAACACTGGAGAAATTACTTTTTACATAATATTATTGCTTTCCTGATATTAGATTAATTCTTCTTCTTAATTAATCAAATTTCAAAGTTGATTATAAGTTCTGTGAGAGGTCTTGTGTAATAAATGACTAATAATGATATAATAACAGAACTTGAATAGCACCGTCACAGAACTTTCAAGTTGTGTGAAAATAGACATTCAATCATGAATGATGATAGGTAAATTGAGGTGACAGTACGGTGCTCAGTACATAATGAATGTGTTTCTGTTATCCTTCAGGTGAAGCGAACTAAAGAGTTGATTGCGATGAATGTAGTAGTGCAGCACGTGGCCACCAACGGCAGCAACGGCACAAACAGCAACGGCGCAAACAGCAACGGTGCCAACGCGAGCCCCCGCCCGATGCTGCAAGGGTTCATAGCGGCGCTGAAAGACGGATTTGGATTTATTGAGACTAAAGATCATGACAAGGAGGTCTTCTTTCACTTCAGGTAACTGAACTATCCACTCGTGTCCAGCGACTGTATGTTATAGCTTTTACTTTGAGACTGAAATATGATATGTATATATATTTTATTCGGTTGAGAGGCTTCAGTGCTTCAGTCATTATATCATTATGTTCACTAATGTGTCTGCTTGTAAAAAGGCAATATCTAAACTTTAAGATGAAGGAAGTGCTGGTTATAATGTTTCATTGACATATTTTTTCTCTCAATTTGGCGTAATTAATAATTAAGAACTACATTTTTAAATGATGACTTCCAGTTATGTCAATATTGGTGACCGTTTATCTCATCAAAATGACAGTTCAACACACCTACAAAAAGTGATATAAAGTCATGAAAAGTGATGAAACAAAACTAGGTTAAATAGGTTACACAGGTTACTATGTAACCTAGTTTTTGTTTCATCACTTTTAATGACTATATATCACTTTTTAAAGGTGCGTTTAATTGTCATGTTGATGAAATATCATGGAACTGTCAATATTATTGATTTTATTCATATAAACATATTTTCAATGTATTTAAAAAAAAATACATAACACTTTATGTGTTTACATAATTTCTTAGTTCATTGGTAGGATTAGTTTGTGTAAACATGTATTTCTTTATTTTTACATGCTTGCATTACAACATGACAATAATGTATGGTGAACATGTGTTAGTTCTGTCTCATTTCAGTCAAATTAATATGTATTTATGACATGTGCGATATTCATTCCAAGCGTAACTTAATTGCAAATTATATATGTACATACTAAATATAGAAACCCACCCCAAACCTTCTGTTCTAAGCGAATGTTTAGTTTATTTAACCTGTTAACCGAGCTGGACGTATAAATATACGTCAAACGTAAACAGTAATATGTCCTTGAAATATATGTTACGCCCTGAAACGGGGGGACTTATATTTCCGAGCATATCACACGAAAATTGAGTTTTGAATTTTTACATATTTTAATTTTTTAAACTCAATGTTTCTATTTTATTTGTGTGCTTTTGCTTATTGTTACCTTTTTTATATTTTTTGTAATCTTTATAATTGTTTGTAAAATTGCTAATTTTTTAATTCGATGTTTCCATTTTTATAATGCATAAATAAAAAAAATAATAATATGAAATTACGTCCTTCGGGCGT
Organism: Hesperophylax consimilis; assembly: GCF_061612785.1. NCBI lineage: Eukaryota > Metazoa > Arthropoda > Insecta > Trichoptera > Limnephilidae > Hesperophylax > Hesperophylax consimilis. Next base: position 30,483,394 of record NC_142858.1, on the reverse strand, counting down.
GACGTACTGACACGTCCTAGTAAAAGAGTTTGCGACCGTTATATGCTGCGTAATTCAAAACGGAACTCCCCGGTTAACAGGTTAATTGCAATATAACTTTACCAAAATATGCCATTTAAACATACTATTATAAAACAGTGCAATAATTTTTGTTTTATTTTTAACCAGTCAGACTGTCTTTCGAGCACATGTTCATCACAATTTTTACGACTGTGCTCGGCACTCAGGCACATGTGTGCGCTCTAATACCATCCACGCCGGAATTTATCCCATGCGATTTTAACCTTTATACTTTGATAACTGTATAGAGGACATATTCATAATTGTTTGGGCTAATGTCACTGTAGACTTTTTATTAGATGAATGTAGCTCTCTAAAGTAGCCTCTCCTCATACAAAATAATTAGTCTATGAATGTCAAAATTAATGTTTGTTCAACGTCGCAAAAATTAAAATATTTCATTTAAATAAAATAAACAACTTGAACATCACTATTACAAAGTTATTTTAAAAAAAAATAATTAAAATGACCCCACAAAATGATTTTGCAATAAAATTATCCAACATCAATATATTAGAGTATTCAAAGTAGGTATAAAGGTCTTTATTTATTTGAAAACCTTTTGATTTATGCATAAATAATAAAACTAGTTTATATGTTTGTATAAGTTTTTTTTTTTTGACTGTTGCCTCCCAAATTAAAGTTTTAAAATTTTTTTTAGATAAAGTTTCTGGGGAAACGTATTACGAAATAAATGTGAACAGCCTAATAAAAGTGATGTAAGTTTTATAAAAATTGATAAAGCACCGTGTATGTAAAAATACATTGTTTATACGGCCAAAGAGGGTTATTTATCTGTTGTATAAATTGAATAAATAAAAAATATTTTGGATTCATTGTTTGCGCAATATAAAAGTTGATTTCTGGATTTATATTTATTTACACATGTGTGAGGCATTCATGCGTGAAAAACATCACTTTCATGGAATTTTAAAATTTACGCTTCAGTCTGCCAAAATGCGATGCTTCCAGCTCTTTTGAAGCCAGTTAAGACATTTTTTATTAGTAAGAATTCAAAAAAAAAAAAATACAGTGACTGTACAAAAATGTACAGTTTTTATTCAATGTGTAACTAAAACACCGTTTAACAGTTGAGTGTTTTTTTTTTTGTAGCTGGAAATATATATGAATAATAAGTTACATTATCTGGTAAACAGAAAACAATTGCAAAAGAATATAAATCGTTGTTTTTATTACAATATTTGAGCAAAACTCATCAAGATAATTTTCAAAAGTTCCGTCTGTGTTTTTGGGGATTTTCTGCTCCGACATTGAAGAGGTTAAAAGGGAAATTTAGTTTCCAAATGACTAGGCAGATTTTGTATGTGATAATATTTTTTTAATGAACTTTAGTCGTAGTTGGCCCATGAAGTGACCAATACTGATTATTAGCCGAATAGTCAAAAGCATTGGGTTTTTATCCAAAGTTCACGGGTTCAATCAATTGCCAGCTAAGTCGTTCGTCATTGCAACATTTCCACCCATTAGGTTAGTCGAGGATGAGATAATATATTACTGTGGCTTATTTCACGATACACCTCGCCATATAATCCTATTCAGTTGTCACAGACGAGTAAGATAATACATTGATTAGGTGGTATCGTGGTCCAGAGTACATTTCTTGATCTGCTATTCGGCTGTCAAGTTGCCGAATCCCGTAAAAGGAAATTGTATTCTGTGCTCTCTCCCTTTCCTCGAGGAAGATTGTAGGATCCGTGAGTAGCATGAATATATAATCTATACAGGACACGCCCAAATACATTATGAGGTTATATCTCTCGTCTGTAATTAGCTTAGTGGTTGGATGAAGGAGGAACTCAAATACTTTAATAATCTTCTAATATGTGATATGTAAGCACTATTAATTTAGCAACAACAACCTCAACAAACAAACCTGTCCCCCCAATAAGTTTCACCAACACGGAGTCTCAACGGTTGTCTCCTCGTCCTTCCTCTGTTCCCCGAATAAGATATTGGGGCCTTTCCTTATGTGCGGCTATTTTACCTACTCCACATTATGATTTAATTGCGAATTCTAAACATTGTATCCAATACCTAATTGTCTACTATAATTGAGATTAACAAGTGAGACTGAGGATGGGTTGTTTTACAGAAATTGATCAATTCAAAGTTTATTTTCAAGTTCTGTGAAGGTTCTATTAAGTTCTGCTATTATTTAATTATTGACCAGTTGTTTCCCAAAACTGAAATAGTTACAGAACTTGAATAGAACCTTCACAGAACTTGAAAATCCACTTTGAAATTTGATGAATTGTTCAATTTCTGTGAAACAACCAGCCCTAACTGTCTATCTGACTAAAATTATATCTCAATTGATTACAGTGTCTGTTTTACAGTGACATGGACTTGACGTGTTGTTGGGCATTTCTGTGTTTTAGTAATTTTGAAGGGAGTGTGGACATCCTAGAGTTGGGCCGTGATGTGGAATACATACTAGGAAGGCAGGGAGGCTCTTCAGGTGGATGCTGCAGCGCCGAGCTGGTGCGCGCCGTGCCCAAAGGAACCATCTCCGTGGCCAAGCCCACAGACATCCAGCTCCAGGGCAGCGTCACCAGGACCCTCAGGGCTCTCAACCCCGATCAGCGGGAGTATTCTGGTAAGCACACTAACTTCTCTTTGTAAAATGAAGCACAGATCTTATATTGAACAGAGAATAAGTACAACTGGCATACATTGTCTTGTCCCTAAATTACAGTAATGGTAAATTCCCACCTCAACTAGAATCTACCAAATAGATCAGTGAAAGCAAGCTATCTAAGCCATAGAACCTTCAACAGAAATAGAAACCCGAATGTTGAATAAACTTTTATCCTATTGGGTCAATCCGCACCAAATCATCCAGGCCATGTCACCCACCATCTCAGATTTTGATGAAACTTTAAATTTTTAATCCTTCCATATAGATAAGAAAATATACCAAATTTTACCTTCCTACCTCAACTCGTTTTTTTTTTATGGGCAGTTGAAGTTTGGGCAAAATAAGCGTTTTTACATATTCCGAGCACTCCGGAAGAGCTTGTACCTTCAATGAAAAAAAATTGTATCTTTGTCATTTATAGTGCAAATGCAATGAAAATTTTCAATATTATCAAGAAAACTATGCTGATTGCAGAAAAAAAAAATAAACCCTTTACATTTATCTACTTGACTTTAAAAAATTACCAAAAGTAATTTTTTAAGTAATTTTTGGGACGGAAAAGGTACTTTACAAAAAAGCAATATCTCGGGAAGGTACAGTGTTAATGAAGTAATTTTTTTTTTATTCATATCTACAAATAGCATAGAATCACATACAAAAATAAAATTCATGGCATTTTACTTGCTTCAATAAATAAAATCCATTTTAAACTTTTTTCAAACTTTTTGTAATTTTTTTTTTATTCTTATCTACAATAAACATAGTACAACCTAAAAAAATAAAACTCCTGGTATTTTGTGTGCTTCACAGTGTAGAAACGTTTTTAAAATAAGAAATCTTTATCATACAGAATTGTTCTAGGTTTTTTTAAATCTAGATACAAAAATAAATAAAATCCATTTTAAACTTTTTTCAAACTTTTTGTGATTTTTTTTATATCTATTTTTAGTTTGTAATTGGGCAAGTTATAGTTTAGGTATATAGCTAGTAATATAGGTTGAATGAATGGACTAATATCAAAGAAACAGTCCTAGAGACAAGTCACTACATGGAAATTATGTATCTGCAACAAGAACAAGACAGAACATGAAAATTACTATCTGCCTCATCACTAAGTTTGCAGGATACTACATGCTTTGTTTCCTCTGACATACTTAGTTCTGAGTCAGCTTCAAAGCAGTGATCATCTATATAAATACCATCAAAAAGACTTCAACTTGAAAGCATGTTGGTCGTTTTTTGCTACGAGTCATGGGAAATCTCCCTGTGATGGAATAGGTGGAACAGTAAAACGTCTTCTAACTAGAGAAAGTTTGCAACTTGGCCCTGGCAACACTATCACAACTGTAGACAAAACTTTTAAGTTTTGTCAGTCGAGAGTAGAAAATATATATTTTTACTTGCTGAGAAAAGAAAGCTTATTCACTTGCAGGCAACAATTACAGCAGCGTTTTTCACAAGCTAAAACAATACCAGGCACTCGAGGTTTCCACTGCTTTGTTCCTCTGTCTGAAAATGAAGTTGGCACAAAAAGGATAAGTTCAGATTCAGATTATGCTTTGATTTTTAACTTCAGTGGGGAACGAAATCGCTCTGAGCAACTAAGTATGGTACAAATTTGTACAAACTCTTATGTAGCTTGCGTATATGACAACCATTGGTTTTTTGGACTTGTGGTTTCCAAAGATGAAGACGAGTGTGATGTATCAATCAAGTTTATGCATCCTTTTGGCCCAGCTCCATCCTTTTACTGGCCACATCAAAAAGAAGATATTTGTTTTGTTCCACTACAAAATATTTTTAATATCGTTGACCCTCCCACAACAAAAGGTTCAGGAAGAGCTTACTACTTTCTTGAAAAAGACGTTCATCATGCTGATCAAAAGTTCAACCATCTTATGGGTCAGATCAAGAATAAAAGTAAAAAAGGAACTTGAACATTTATTTGTAAACAATATTATTGTAATGTACTTTCATTTAACCTAATCCTACATTGCCTGTTTTATTTTTATTGTATTTGTTTTTTAAAGAGTTAACTTTGTATTGAAAAGAGTTAAAAAGTTGATCTTGTTATAAAATATTGCTATGGTGTATGCATTCAGGGTAAGGAACAAGGTACATTATTTTGTTGGTGCCTTAAGCTTACATTGCAAGCTTACCAGCATGTTGTAAAGGACCGAATAAGTTTGACTTTTTTTATTTGCAAATACAGTATCTAGATTTTAAAAAACTTGGAACAATTCTGTATGATTAAGATTTCTCATTTTAAAAACGTTTCTACACTGTGAAGCACACAAAATACCAGGAGTTTTATTTTTTTAGGTTGTACTATGTTTATTGTAGATAAGAATAAAAAAAAAATTACAAAAAGTTTGAAAAAAGTTTAAAATGGATTTTATTTATTGAAGCAAGTAAAATGCCATGAATTTTATTTTTGTATGTGATTCTATGCTATTTGTAGATATGAATAAAAAAAAAAATTACTTCATTAACACTGTACCTTCCCGAGATATTGCTTTTTTGTAAAGTACCTTTTCCGTCCCAAAAATTACTTAAAAAATTACTTTTGGTAATTTTTTAAAGTCAAGTAGATAAATGTAAAGGGTTTATTTATTTTTTTCTGCAATCAGCATAGTTTTCTTGATAATATTGAAAATTTTCATTGCATTTGCACTATAAATGACAAAGATACAATTTTTTTTCATTGAAGGTACAAGCTCTTCCGGAGTGCTCGGAATATGTAAAAACGCTTATTTTGCCCAAACTTCAACTGCCCATAAAAAAAAAACGAGTTGAGGTAGGAAGGTAAAATTTGGTATATTTTCTTATCTATATGGAAGGATTAAAAATTTAAAGTTTCATCAAAATCTGAGATGGTGGGTGACAAATCCAAAATTTTCTGGATGATTTGGTGCGGATTGACCCTATTACAGAATTTTTATTTTAGTTATGTAGCTAGAACTAGCTGAAGTGAGCCTGGGGTGAGGTGGAATAGTGCTAAGAAGTTTAATTTTTTTGGTATTCGATGCACTTGATGGTGCCATGTCTTCCTTGGGTGACAGCGATACCTACCATTCACTTCCTCATCATACATTCTTCTTACGCCCCTTTCTTCGTTAATCACATACGTCTCATTTTAGTTTGGAGCTTTTATGTTTGTGCGCTTTGGTTCCCTGCTACTCTTTTTTCCATTTCCTCCTCGCAGCTCCACTGAGTTTCTTCCTGATACATAGTTTTTTAATGTCCTCTGACAGGCATTTCACCCTGTCTCTCAGTGAGGAATCTCCTTTATGTCCCCCCCTCTCCACTGGTTCCTCGAGGGCCCCGTATGGAGTTGGGGGTTCTTACTGGAGTTAGTTTCCAGGTCCCTCAGAGTTCCCTCTTTGTTTGGGTTCCTTAAAGACCACCGGGGTGAACTCATCGCTCCTCTCCACTCCCTCTCCATTCCCCCTGGGTTCCCCAAAGGCCCCTCAACGATGTTATTTTTTGTGTTTTTACGGTCCATATTTAGTCCCACGAGTATCTAGGGAATTAAAAGGTCCACCCCAGCAGAGGCCCAAATGCTGGGGTAAGCTCTAAATACTCGAGATGCGATCCTGTTTCTTTGAGGCTTTCGTGACACTGTTCCCCAGTGCCATTCAGCCCTGAGCACGGTAGGTCACACCTCAGCTTAGGATGGCTATTGCAGGTCGCGTTTCAACTCCCTGAGCGATGGGTTCGCCACCCTCCCTACGCTAAAAAAAAATAAATAAGTCTGTACCTATTTTAAATTTTCAAAGCATTCCTGCTGCCAGATAAATGTCCCATCAGCTAAGCTGTACTGCCGTGGTAAGTAAAAACTCACTGTCTTCCTTGAAACTCTCAAGTGTTCTCTCTCTGTGTTTTTACTTACCACTGTATTGTAGGCCTTCTGACCAGATTTATTGATAGAGTTTTATTTTTCAGGAATCATCGAAGCTGCCAATGGAGCCTGCTATGAGTTTGGCATCATGGGCCTCTCCTGCAAGCGTGATCTGCTGCGTATCGGAGATCCTGTATCTTTCTACGTTGATACGGCAAGCCGTGCAGCCAACATTGTTCCCGTCCGCAAAAAGCGTCGTGCCATTGTTGATTCTATCAAAGGTTTGTATATTTTTTGTATAAGGCTAGCTTTAGACTTGTAAGTTTTTTCGTAAATTTACGACTTTTAGCCAATGGGCATATTGGATTTTCAAAATGCAATATGCCCATTGGCTAGAAGTCGTAAATTTACGAAAAAACGTACAAGTCTAAAGCTAGCCTAATGAAACCACCCAATAGTATTCACGCAATTTGTTTAGTTTATTATGCAAAACTATAAGTTTAAAAATAAAATTTCAAGGGACCCAAGAACAAAACTTCTTACTCGGGTTTCACTGTTTATGTGAAAATAATATTCATAACTATTTGTCTTCTTTTCATGTATGAATTTTAAATGTTGAGATCTTCAAATGACCTATTTGTTTGAATAAGCGATCCATTGGGTGGTTTTTTTTAATATAATTATTATTATTTCGTTCTTTTCTGTCTGAAGAATATTAGATTTATAAGCGAATCCCCAACTAATGATAGCATATAATCATTTATCTTTATTTTTATTTATTGCCAACCACACATACAAACCAACTGCAAAACGACTTAAAATAAAACTCAATGTTGATAAATGCACTGTCCTATATGTTGGAAAACACTAACACTAAGCTTGCACACAGACTTGGAACACCTCTAAAAGTAGTTAAAAGTTACATCTGACCATATCAGAAGACTTGAAATGGGAACCTAACACTAGACACAATGTTAAAAATATACAAAACCTATGTGCGACCTCTCTTGGAATAACCTTTCCATATATGGATTGGATTCTTATTTGGAGAGAACAGAGGATTTACTTATTTTTGAACAAAACACATTTTGCATCCCAATCCTTGGAAACACTTCCTTGCAAATAGAGTATTAGATGCTTGGAACAAACTAACACAACACTTCATCGATGCATCTAATGTAAACCAATTTAAAGCTCATTTGGATTCTTGTTTGGAGAGAACAGAGGATTTACTTTGCATTTAAAACAATTCTATTACTGTGAATTCAGATATGAATGCTGCCGAATTAATAATAATATTGCAGAGTTTATTGAACTATAATTTTGACATTATTATTAATCTTTTCCCGTGTGTATTCCTCTTAATGACTAAATCATTTTTATTTTATAGGTGGATTCGGATTCCTGTCATTTGAAATAGAAGAGGGCAAGAAACTTTTATTCTACATGTCTGATGTCAATGGTCCTCCCAACTCTTTGCAGCCCGGAGATGTGGTGGAATTCATCTTGGTTACCAACCACCGTAACGGCAAATCTCTGGCCTGTAATGTTACCAAAATTGTGTAAGTCGTAGTTGTCACATTTACATAGTATCTACTGATTTCCTGTCTCCAGCTTAATCTAGGTAGGACTGTGACTCTTGGCATTCACAAGATTCATGACAGTTCTGCATCCATATCTTCATTGTTGCGCCCATAATTTACCTAAATTTTATTTATTTATTATTACACGCCCTAATGGGCTTTTATACACTACAAAGTTTAATAGTAGAGTATCACAGTTATTATAAATTCTACCAAATTAAAACAATAAAGGAAACATAATACAACGAAAAAAGAAAAAAAATATTGAATGTTACAACAAAAGCATATAATAAAATAAGATACATTAGTAAAAATGATAAGAAGTCTCACATAAATAGATATTCAAAATAAAAATATATATATTGCGGAAATTATAGATGTCTATTTGTGTCTCGATATATAAAAGAATTGAAATAAAAAATATTTATATTGATTATTTTTAAGATGAAATATAGTACTTATTTCCGAGACTGAAGTCTTGGAATCGGGGAATTTCGATAAGACAGTGTCCTGGTGTTGTAAAAATAATATGTATATGCATTTGAGCTTTGTTGTATTGAATGTTATAGCAATTTCGATGGGGAGATTTACGATCCTAACAAAGACGGCGGTGAGCAGGCAACCGCCAGATCTTCGTCCAACAGCTTTGGGAGTGCAGAGATGCTGCGCCCGATCACAAAGGGAGCCCGCCGCAATGAGCACCAGCTGCAGGGGCTCGTCACTAAAGTCATTAAGCCATTCAACTCTGAACAGCCCCAAGTAAACGGTATGTCGTTATTCTTATAATATCAACAGTCTAGTAAGTTTAGTTGGCTGGATGTGTGGAGGCGAATTCTATCAAAGAGTGTTGGTTATATTATATAGATGGCTTTACTTCATATAAATTCATCGCTTCCAGCAGGGTTACGCTACATTTTCTTTATAAATAAGACGTAAAATCTCTTAACATGTTGAGAGTTTTGCTGAGTACATAAATATCTTATGTATAATATTTTTCTATGCCAATTTATTTAATTTTGCATTTAAGTAAATTCATGTAGTATTAGTTAGCTAATATTTTAGCCATTTTCATAGGAAATGCTTGCAAAGGTTGATTTCTACAAATTTTATGAAAGCAGATCTCTTCTCGCTTTTGTTAGGACGAGACAAACAGATAAGAGAATTAGAATCCCATTATAGGTAGGGCAGGTTTTTCAGCTTTTTTTTTTTTTTACGCTTATATAAATGGCAGGGCAGGTTTTTAATCATTAGTTTTTTTTATGGAAGGTTTTACATAGTTTTCAAGCGGTAAATATTATGGCATCTTCAGTTTGTTAAACTGACGCAAAGACATTCAATACAATTACGATAACTCCTCCAATACGGAATCACAATTGTATACTCCCATTCGCCTTATGCAGATTTTGAGTAATAATTATAAGGATGTTGTTGACATATTTAACACATCAGTCACTAAATATAAACATGCTTAGTAGACTTAGAACAGCGAGCAGAACATAAAATCTAATTAAGCAAATTGACCTAGTATAGTATAGATCTGCTTCGACTTATTTCATTTTATTTATTGTACTTTTCACTTTTTTTCCATCTTGCATTGTACAGTATTGTTTTAGGCTCATTTAGATGTTCTTTGTGGTAAAAAAACATGTAAAAGCCTGGCTGGGCATGAAATTAAAAATATATAAATCATTGAAGAAGAATACAATACTAATAAATCTAAACGGAACATGAAATAGAACAAGACACAGAAAAATAAAAAGGTAACGGTATCAATCGAACCCATGATCTACGTTTTACCGGGCCAACGCCTCTAACTTATGATGAATTAAAAAATAACAAAGGATAAAAATATAAATAAAGGACGATGCCTCTAACTCATCTTTACAGTATGCTATTAAAATATTCGGGAATGTTCGCCGAAAACCATCGAATCTAGAACCCCCCTAGCGAACCATTGTAGGTACCGCGCATCTACCTACACGCCAGAATATTCTCGATGCACTGGGCGGCTATAAAATGGGCCGCATCGAGTCAGTCACTAATTAGCAGTTACAAGTGACCAACCTGCCCTACGAACGCCCGCTGCTTAATGAGCGGCCGCTATGGCCGGCCCTCGCCCTCGGCCGCTGGACTCCGCGGGATTACATCAGCACCCTGGCCCCGGATATCATCCCTGGCCTAAGCTCCCCACACGCCTAGACCCAGCGTCACTTTCATCAGTCTGTGCCTTGGCCCTGCGACATCTTCTCTGGCCTGCATCTCCCGCGCATCTGCCGACCAGGTCAACTATACCTTCGGCTATCCTGTTTCACACTGGAGTCCCAGAAGACTCCACGTCATCCCCAGTTCTGAAATTCGAAATTCGTTTATTCGTAATTCGAAATTTATTTTAGTCCGCACACGAAAATTTGTTTGTGTAATTCGAAAAACTTTTTTTAAAAATAATAAATCTGAATCTAAAAGACAGCCATAATGGTAAAACGCCGAAAAGTGTATTTTTACTTGGTTATACATCGCCCTAATTAGTATTATTATTTTGTAAATCGGAATCGATTTACACTAGAATGTCATATTTTTTCCAATTTATTTCGAATATCCGAGTTTGAAGGGCCGAGAAAATTCGTTTTACGCGAAAATATGTCGTAGTTTTATGAATTTACACCAAATATCTGAATTCAAAGAGTCGTCTGAGACGGAATTCGAATGCTAAATTTCAATTTACGCGGAAATACGAAATATTTTTACGAATATCTGAATTTAAAGGGTTGGCCGCGATGGAAATTTCGATTTTCGCATAAATATATCGCATTTTTACGAATTTATTTTATATCTGAATTTCAAAGATCCGGTGCGACGGAAATCGACTCCGAAATTTCAATTTATGCGGAAAAGTATCTTAATTTTTACTAAATTTACTTCAAATAATTGATTACGGCGTTAAAAGATCCGGTGCGAATCGGCCGCAATATTTCGATTCACGCGGAAATTTGACGTATTTTTACGAAATTTACTTAAATATATGAATTTAAAGGATCGGCCGCTGCCGAAATCGACCGCGAAATTTTGGTGTACGCATAAATATAAAGTGTTTTTCGAATATCCAAGTTTAAAGGACTGGCCGCGAAACTTTGATTTACGCGGAAATGTGTGGTATTTTTATGAATTTGCCTAGAATAACTGAATTTGAAGGGCCGATCGCGGCGGAAATCGGCTGCAAAAATTCGATTTAAACGGGAATAATTTGTATTAATACGAATTTACTCCAAAGATACCACCCGAGTTTGAAGGGCCAGCCTAGGAACTTGATTTTCCCTGTTTTTTTTTTTTTTTTCATAAAATTTAGAATTACGTGGGAATTTGTTAATTCGAAATTTTATTTTTGATGTCCGCTGGATTTGGAATTAACGAAGTTCTACTGTATTATCTTCTTCAATGATATATTACATAGATGGGTATAACCAGAAGTAAGGGATGGAATGACCTTTCCGTTCCAACTGTTGCTCAGAGCAACTTATCAAATAATATTCTCATATCTCAGTCCTAAAATATATAATAAAATCCCCTCTCAGCTGAAACTGTATAAATTGTCATACTTCAGTCCAAGAGTGACAAAATGGTTGGTGGATCTAGGCAGGACTGATTCCGAAATGTTACTAAAAAATCTAATATGATAATTATTTATCACGAACGCCTCTATGTATCTTCATTTTAACATACTTGTTTTATCTAGTCTTAAATCCTGTATTCGTCTAGGATAACCTGAAACCTGTAAATTTGACTGTCCTAAAACGGGAATCCTTCCTAGTTGGACAATCAAAAGCATAAAATGTAATCAATATTATAAAAAGAAAAAAATCTTCTAAGTACTTAACCCAATATGAATGTGGTGAGAATTGTTACACCAGCTATGAGACGGGTAAAAGATACCCAAATCTTTGATGCTGAATTTTTTACACCGTAATTGTGTATTTAGTATTTTTTTTTCTTGGGATATTAATAATTGTAAAGTATTAATAAAATACACGTTTAAGATTGAGAAGCGTTTTTTTATTGAAATAACAAAGTGGCTATATTTTCTTTGAAATAGGACATTTTGGTAGTTTAACATTTTTTTGTATAAAATTCTAACAAAATTACATGTTCTTTGGTTTATCAACATAATTATAGTGTCTTCTAATTATAAAAATAATAAAAATAATCTAAAAATGAATTAAAGAATACTATAAATAACTATAACTTTACGAATACTATAAAAATATAACACAGACTACGAGGTTGGGTGTGATATACCCCAGCCACCTTTGCGCGTGTGTATCTTCCGCTGACGCCGGCGCAACACTAATCGACACTGCACCTCACCCCCACTCCCTTACCTACAGCATACTTGTCAACAATAACTTTAAATAATCTGCATTTAAAAACTTGTCAAGTATGACATACCCGACGTCAATCACGCCGGGTGAAAGTTATTCCAATAAAAATGAAATAAATAAATGTAATTTATTTATTTATTTATTTCCGTTAATTCGAACCCCGATAATTCGAAAAAACGCGTAATTCGAAATTTTTGCCAAAAAAATTTCCGCTGAAAAATTTTTTCATACAAATTTTTTTTTAATTCGAAATTCGTTAATTCGTAATTCGAAATTTATTTTTGTCCGCGCACGAAAATTTGTTCGTGTAATTCGAAAAAAATCGATTTTTGCGAAAAAAAATTGATTTTTGCGAAAATAAATCATAATATTTCGTAAATCTGAATCTAAAAGTCAGCCGTGGCGGTAAAACGCCGAAAAATGTATTTTTACGTGGTTATACATCGTCCTAATTAGTATTATTATTTTGTAAATCTGAATCGATTTACACTGGAATGTAGTACTTTTTCAAATTTATTTCGAATATCCGAATTTGAAGGGCCGAGAAAATACGTTTTACGCGGAAATATGTCGTAGTTTTACGAGTTTACACCAAATATCTGAATTTAAAGGGTCGGCCGCGACGAAACTCGACCGCGAAATTTCGATTGACGCGTAAATGTATCGTATATTTACGAATTTATTTCGAATATTTGAATTTAAATGGCCCGCTGCGACGGAAATCGGCCGCGAATCAGGATTTACGCGTAAATATATCGTATTTTTACGAATTTATTTCGAATATCTGAATTTTAAAGGGCCCGCCGCGACGGAAATCGGGCGCGAAATTTCAAATTACGCGGAAATATATCGTATTTTTACTAACTTTACTTCGAATATCCGAGTTAAAAAATACGGCGCGACGGAAATCGGCCGAAAAATTTCGATTCACGCCAAAATATGACACGAATTTACTTCAAATATCTGAACTTAAAAGGCCGGCCGCGACGAAAAACTGCCGATAAAATTCAATTTACGGGAAAATATTTCATATTTTTACGAATTTACATCAAATATCTGAATTTAAAGGGTCGGCCGCGACGGAAATCGGCCGCACATTCTTGATTTACACGGAAATATATCGTATTTTTGCGAATTTATTTCGAATATCTGAATTTAAAGAGCCGGCCGCGACGGAATACGGCCGCGAATTCTCGTTTTACGCGGAAATATATGGTATTTTTACTAATTTAAATTCAGATATTTGAAATAAAGGGCCGGCTGCGACGGAAAATTACCGCGAAATCTCGATTTACGCGGAAATATATCGTATTTCTACGAATATCTCAATTTAAAGGGTAGGCCGCGACCGAAATTGGCAACGAAATCTCGATTTACGCGTAAATATATAGCATTTTTACGAATTTAATGAATAATTGGTTTAAATACGAATTTATAACTAAAATACCACCTGGATTTGAAGAGGCGGCCGAGAAAATCGATTTTCGGCGATTTTTTTTTTTTTTTTTTTTCATAAAATTTCGAATTACGTGGGAATTCGTTAATTCGAAATTTGATTTTTGATGTCCCGTGGATTTCGAATTAACGAGGTTCTACTGTATTACGTATTAATTCAATGCATTATTCTATTTCAGGCGTCATTGAAGCTACCAATGGAAACTCGTATGAATTCATCCTGCTGGGACTCGCTTGCAAACGGGAACTATTCCGTAATGGTGATACAGTTACCTTCCAATTGGATCTGCAGAATCGCGCCACTAACATTGTTCCCGTCCGTAAGAAGAAGCGCGGTACAGTCGAAACAATCAAAGGTAAGAAGAACACTCTCCTTTGGATATGGTGTCATTTTGTCAGTTTTGTGCTTGATCCTAGTTGATTAGTAAATTTGTGGTTTTCCCAGGAACATACGGGTTCATCATAAATCCCGACAGTGAGGACGGAAAGAAGCTGCTGTTTTATACGTCGGAAGTGCGCAGCCCGCCCGGCTGCCTACAGCCCGGGGACCAGGTCGAGTTCACCGTAGTCACCAACCAGAGGAACAAGACCACGGCCTGTAATATCACTAAAGTTGTGTAAGTATTTCTCATGCGTCGCCGTTAGACCGTAGTTAAACTGATTCAAGTCATTTTATAACTGCCACTAGGCACGGTTCCTGCTTTAGTGCTGCACATTCAAGATAACATTAGTTGTATAGCACAGAAATAAGTACAGAATACATGTAGAATACTTACGCTCCACTCACAAACGTGTTGTGCGTATGTCACATGACATTTTATAACTGCCACTAGGCACGGTTCCTGCTTTAGTGCTGCACATTCAAGATAACATTAGTTGTATAGCACAGAAATAAGTACAGAATACATGTAGAATACTTACGCTCCACTCACAAACGTGTTGTGCGTATGTCACATGACATTTTATAACTGCCACTAGGCACGGTTCCTGCTTTAGTGCTGCACATTCAAGATAACATTAGTTGTATAGCACAGAAATAAGTACAGAATACATGTAGAATACTTACGCTCCACTCACAAACGTGTTGTGCGTATGTCACATGACATTTTATAACTGCCACTAGGCACGGTTCCTGCTTTAGTGCTGCACATTCAAGATAACATTAGTTGTATAGCACAGAAATAAGTACAGAATACATGTAGAATACTTACGCTCCACTCACAAACGTGTTGTGCGTATGTCACATGACATTTTATAACTGCCACTAGGCACGGTTCCTGCTTTAGTGCTGCACATTCAAGATAACATTAGTTGTATAGCACAGAAATAAGTACAGAATACATGTAGAATACTTACGCTCCACTCACAAACGTGTTGTGCGTATGTCACATGACATTTTATAACTGCCACTAGGCACGGTTCCTGCTTTAGTGCTGCACATTCAAGATAACATTAGTTGTATAGCACAGAAATAAGTACAGAATACATGTAGAATACTTACGCTCCACTCACAAACGTGTTGTGCGTATGTCACATGACATTTTATAACTGCCACTAGGCACGGTTCCTGCTTTAGTGCTGCACATTCAAGATAACATTAGTTGTATAGCACAGAAATAAGTACAGAATACATGTAGAATACTTACGCTCCACTCACAAACGTGTTGTGCGTATGTCACATGACATTTTATAACTGCCACTAGGCACGGTTCCTGCTTTAGTGCTGCACATTCAAGATAACATTAGTTGTATAGCACAGAAATAAGTACAGAATACATGTAGAATACTTACGCTCCACTCACAAACGTGTTGTGCGTATGTCACATGACATTTTATAACTGCCACTAGGCACGGTTCCTGCTTTAGTGCTGCACATTCAAGATAACATTAGTTGTATAGCACAGAAATAAGTACAGAATACATGTAGAATACTTACGCTCCACTCACAAACGTGTTGTGCGTATGTCACATGACATTTTATAACTGCCACTAGGCACGGTTCCTGCTTTAGTGCTGCACATTCAAGATAACATTAGTTGTATAGCACAGAAATAAGTACAGAATACATGTAGAATACTTACGCTCCACTCACAAACGTGTTGTGCGTATGTCACATGACATTTTATAACTGCCACTAGGCACGGTTCCTGCTTTAGTGCTGCACATTCAAGATAACATTAGTTGTATAGCACAGAAATAAGTACAGAATACATGTAGAATACTTACGCTCCACTCACAAACGTGTTGTGCGTATGTCACATGACATTTTATAACTGCCACTAGGCACGGTTCCTGCTTTAGTGCTGCACATTCAAGATAACATTAGTTGTATAGCACAGAAATAAGTACAGAATACATGTAGAATACTTACGCTCCACTCACAAACGTGTTGTGCGTATGTCACATGACATTTTATAACTGCCACTAGGCACGGTTCCTGCTTTAGTGCTGCACATTCAAGATAACATTAGTTGTATAGCACAGAAATAAGTACAGAATACATGTAGAATACTTACGCTCCACTCACAAACGTGTTGTGCGTATGTCACATGACATTTTATAACTGCCACTAGGCACGGTTCCTGCTTTAGTGCTGCACATTCAAGATAACATTAGTTGTATAGCACAGAAATAAGTACAGAATACATGTAGAATACTTACGCTCCACTCACAAACGTGTTGTGCGTATGTCACATGACATTTTATAACTGCCACTAGGCACAGTTCCTGCTTTAGTGCTGCACATTCAAGATAACATTAGTTGTATAGCACAGAAATAAGTACAGAATACATGTAGAATACTTACGCTCCACTCACAAACGTGTTGTGCGTATGTCACATGACATTTTATAACTGCCACTAGGCACGGTTCCTGCTTTAGTGCTGCACATTCAAGATAACATTAGTTGTATAGCACAGAAATAAGTACAGAATACATGTAGAATACTTACGCTCCACTCACAAACGTGTTGTGCGTATGTCACATGACATTTTATAACTGCCACTAGGCACGGTTCCTGCTTTAGTGCTGCACATTCAAGATAACATTAGTTGTATAGCACAGAAATAAGTACAGAATACATGTAGAATACTTACGCTCCACTCACAAACGTGTTGTGCGTATGTCACATGACATTTTATAACTGCCACTAGGCACGGTTCCTGCTTTAGTGCTGCACATTCAAGATAACATTAGTTGTATAGCACAGAAATAAGTACAGAATACATGTAGAATACTTACGCTCCACTCACAAACGTGTTGTGCGTATGTCACATGACATTTTATAACTGCCACTAGGCACAGTTCCTGCTTTAGTGCTGCACATTCAAGATAACATTAGTTGTATAGCACAGAAATAAGTACAGAATACATGTAGAATACTTACGCTCCACTCACAAACGTGTTGTGCGTATGTCACATGACATTTTATAACTGCCACTAGGCACGGTTCCTGCTTTAGTGCTGCACATTCAAGATAACATTAGTTGTATAGCACAGAAATAAGTACAGAATACATGTAGAATACTTACGCTCCACTCACAAACGTGTTGTGCGTATGTCACATGACATTTTATAACTGCCACTAGGCACGGTTCCTGCTTTAGTGCTGCACATTCAAGATAACATTAGTTGTATAGCACAGAAATAAGTACAGAATACATGTAGAATACTTACGCTCCACTCACAAACGTGTTGTGCGTATGTCACATGACATTTTATAACTGCCACTAGGCACGGTTCCTGCTTTAGTGCTGCACATTCAAGATAACATTAGTTGTATAGCACAGAAATAAGTACAGAATACATGTAGAATACTTACGCTCCACTCACAAACGTGGGCACTCTCTCGTGTGCTGTGAAGTACTGTGAAATGAGGGAGACAGACTACTATGATAACGGCAATTCGTTTGTTAAAGCAATTACAATGTTAGATGTCATAGCGCCACAAAGCCAGAAGGTTCAAACTTAACAGTAAAAACACTGCGCCCGGTTTCCGCGAGTTTTGTTCCGTAAAAAACTTGTTAATGGGATGTAATCAAACCCTGGTAATTGAATTGTTTTTTGAAAAATAATGACCCACCAAAACCATTGTTGAATAAAATACAAGTTTTGGCAAAAACTATGAACAGAGTATTTAAAAAATAACTTTATTCCACAGAATCATGGCTTTGTTGATGTGATCGTTAGTTACCTTTTTCAGAGTCGATGTGTCTCATTTTACTGAAGAAATAGGAGTCACAGATCCAGCTCCCGTTATCATTTAATTTACCTGTATGACATGTTGCCTTTTTTAGTGATACTATAAGTCGGTATTTATTTCAGTGCTAAAATTCTGGGACTAACTACCATATATTATGTACTCCTCATTGCCCAGAATTGTTCAGAATATTAACAGCTGAAAAAGGGTTGGATCACCCGTTTTTTCTCTGTTCTAGTTCTTAGTTAATTTACGAGATTATGTCATAAATTGTGTGTAATTATGTTGTTACAGTGAGAGCAGCCCACCCGCCCGGCCCGAGAGACTGATCAGCCGCCTGCGCACCGCCTCACTGGAGGAACAGGCCGGCCCGCGCCTCGTGGTGGTGCGCAAGCCGCGCGGCCCCGACGGCACCCGCGGCTTCAGACCCCGGGTGCCCATCAACCCAGGTACGTTTTATATTATATCAACTTTTGACACTGACCGTTTAACCTCCCATTTCTCTATGACAATTAGTAATCTTTTCGTTTGTTTCAGAAAACCCTTTCCAGTAAAAGATCAACCAAGCGGACTCAAAATATGTAACCATTATCCATTAGTGTTCACTTATAATCATGCGAACATACTTTCATATTTATATTATCTGGCAATTTTATCAATGAAATTCTGTCAAATTATATTTATTTAAAATGAACATATTATAATAGTGGTGGGCGGAAGGGACCGACCCTTGCGTATCTACTCGACCAGTGACGTGGCATAAATTGTCATGACTTGTGATCTTTAGTTAATAAGACTTGACTGCGAGTGTTCAGTGATTCGATTCATTACCGGGTTTACTTGCTTTCTTACCCAGATCTTAAAGTTGATTTTGGTTTCTGTGGAGAGCGACTTCTTTGACTACAAAATTAAAGTCACCTACAATTATTGTTTTTGATATTTCTAAGTATATTCTTGTTTGTTTAGTTTTTGTGCCAAATGTCTAGATTTAATTCAGTATAATTTGTTGTTTAGCCACACGAAAACTTAATAATGTTCCTCTAGTGATTGCTTTATGATATTTACGCCGTAGGGTGGACCCATTGGTTTTGTGGCACCCTTTGTTTCGAATGTTACCTATAATAATTGTATGATTGCATACTTTTGAATTTTGTGCCCCTTTTCTGTTATATATGTAAATGTATTTGACTATTTATTGATTATAGATATATTTATAAAAAATCAAAATGTGTTACAAAGCACTGTGGAAAAGAATTTTTAAAATTTGCATGTTATTTCATCACAAATCAAATAGAAGTAATTACATATATAATACTTATGTCACGTCACTGACTGATCTAAAATAAATCATCACGATAATTACATTAAAAGAATTTACATTAGAAGAACATGTTTGTTTTACAATGTTATGTTTACTTAAAGCTTGTGGTCTCTAATTTTATCAATAGACATTAATTCCTCTTAATGCTATTGCAGATGTATGAGATGAGATGTGAAGAGATGTATATGAAGAGAAAAGAAACGGGGGCAACAGTAACAGTAAATGAGGAATACAGCCCCAGCCCAGCTTTAGGATTGATTCCATAATATAATATGTGTTAGATAACAATAAATGTGATTTAGAATGGAAGTAAAGGTTCATATCTATATTGCGTATGTGATGCGTTACGAGCGATTAGGAGCGAGGGACATGGAGCGGCTAGGCCTTTAATTATGTATTTATTTGTTGTGCAAAGCACCTTATGGTAACTGTATGGCTTCTTTATGTAAACATTTGGTTCATGTGTTGTTTGTCACTATTCTGGCATCCCCTCTACTTCGCGTTCACTTGGATAATAAATTGCCCATAACAAATAATATGTCAGTAGAAAGTCAAGTATTATAATCAAAAGGTTAATTCGTAATACATAATATAATATCTCTTACCAAAATAATCACTCAGTATTTACCTAAATGTTGTTTCATATATTATGTGTATTACATGTACTACAAGGTTTAATCAAATGAAATATTAAAAGTTAAATACGTATTACCGAATTGATGTGCTATATCTATAATATTGAGCTATTTCATTCTGATTTGTAACGGACCACATTGAGGTTCGCTATTGACTACTTCAGTTTTTTTTTCATGTATTTTGAAAAAAAGGGGAATTTACCAAAAAAGAACAGGTAAAATAGTGTCGTCACTATGCTTGAGAGGAAATTAAGTTTATTATAGATATTGTGAAAAGAAAGACTGCTAAAAGAAATCTCTGAAACCTTTGTCCAAAAGTAATGATAGACTCGAGGAACATAATTTTAACGGAATAGTTTTGTCATCACTTTAGTTATAATGTATTTCCAAAGCATTTATTTGTTGAATCACAGTCACAGAAAACATATCAATAATTTTATAATTCCCAAATTCAGCGAGAAAGAATTAGAAAGCATCAAGTGGGTTGGTTGCATCGGCTGGCTGTAAGATCATGTTTAGGTTATGTTCCGGTGAGTCGTGGACGTGTAGGAGTAAAAATTCTTCAATAGATTTTTTGTTTCCTTGTTCTAAAACTCTATTATTTTGTTAAATTGCTCATTGCTTGTGGGAATCTAAAGAACTAATGTAGACTTCTTCAAGTTTTCTATATTGCATTCTCATATATTATATTGTAACCAAAGGTAAAAAAATTCTTTCTACTTTAAGAATCTTTATGTCTATATATGGCAAAAATATTCATAGACTTGTAACTGGTACCTAATTGAAAACGATAAACAAATTGTTATTTGTGAACATTATAAACAATCTTGAAGCCATATTATATATTGGAATAAAAATTGCCATTAAAATATATCATATTTTTATTTTCAAGCAATTACGAGTTACATAACAATGGTCTGCTTTTATACTTTAGAATAGACCATAGATGTATAAATTATGTAGACCGGGCGTCTCGTTCTTGCAACACAGAAGTAGAGATGGATCTGAGATGGACTGTCTTTGCAGTTCTAGTTACTGGAGACTCTTACACAGATTAAATGTAACGTATTCTTTGTAAATTTACTTTTGGAATCTGTTCAGGGAGGTTTATTGGTCCGATTGGGATACTAGGTACAATCTTACCCTCCCTATTTCTCTGCCTCAAGAATGAGATTCAAGACTCCCGGTCTATAACATGTATACATCTATGGTCACATCACGGGTGCTAACTTAGCTGACAGCTCATCGATGGACGGTGGCTCATTTGCGATAACTTGGATGCTAGTGACTGGTACGTGAAATGAGATTTGAGACGCCCGGTTTACAATATGTATACATCTATGGTCACATCACGGGTGCTAACTTAGCTGACAGCTCATCGATGGACGGTGGCTCATTTGCGATAACTTGGATGCTAGTGACTGGTACGTGAAATGAGATTCGAGACGCCCGGTTTACAATATGTATACATCTATGGTCACATCACGGGTGCTAACTTAGCTGACAGCTCATCGATGGACGGTGGCTCATTTGCGATAACTTGGATGCTAGTGACTGGTACTTGAAATGACACATAATAGTTAATAATATATATATATATATATATATATATATATATATATCCCCTCTCGTACTATGTTGATCTCGCGCGACGGTACGCCAGGTATATGTTGATCCGTTTGCATTTGTTGATCCACCCCGGATATGTTGATCCACTACCCAAGCTGGCATACATATGTAAATCCCTACAGATCAACTTGTGTCATCGAGATTTTGCTGTAAGCCACGCCCATTTTTCGGTCGCATATACATTTTACACGATTTATTTTGTTGATCTATATATTTCTGACAAACTTGACCGCTTGCATGTGTTGTAACTTGTAACCGCCAATTTCGCGCGCGTTGTGGTACTTTTTAGATTCCGTTAGAACATCCATATTCTATGAAAATGACTCTGTACTTAAAGAGGATAGACTGCCTCACGCGTATTTATATTGAAATGGAACTTTCAAAAACGTCAAATCCATGCTTAAAAAATCTTTTGAACTTGATTAAACAAAAATGTAACTTTAATGCATCATTTACTACGTTTCGTGACTTAGCAGGGGTGCCCGGGTTCATGGGGTGAGATTTGTCTAAGTCATTTTATAAGAGAAATTTTGAACATTGATTGAATAAAATTTTATTTTAATGTATCTTTTACCATCTCTCCCGACGTAAGTTTCTTGTAATGATTAAGTTGAAACAAAGCGTAATATCCATAATATGTGCCTATTAAAATTGCGGTGATTAGATTGGTGAGAATTAAATTTTTCAAATTTTAAATTGAAATTGCTGAAAAATTTATTCCAATTTGTTTTTTACTAAACATGGCTAAAGTCATTTCAAGCACCGATTCCAACCAACGATGTTTTAGTATATGTTCGTCAATCAACAGGAGCCATAATGTCTGTACATCAGAGCCCTCGAGAATTATTACAATTATGTGTACCGCCGCCCCGGGAGCCATTTATTAGATAACCAATACACCTACCATTAGTCACCGCCAACGATTTAGCGAGATAGTTGTTTATTTTTTGTATTTTTTTACATCGTCTCCACACAGGAGGCCCTAAGGAAAATCGTAACCCTCAAGGCCTATGTCATCTTTGTGAATGCTGTGTTGGGGGTATTTTGAAAGAAAGGAAGGTCAGTGAGTTCTGGGAAGGAAATAGGTATGGATGGGTGGGTAGTATTCTGGGGGTCAGTGTGTTCGAGTGATAAACATAAGATTCCAACTCTCCTACTGCGTTGCAAGGCGATGCGTTGAAAGAGGATTAATCGATCCGGCCCACCACGCATTTGGTAGGCAAGCGCATCCGCCGCCAAGAACCGAACAAACCTCACCCCATAAACCCGGGCACTCCTGCTAAGTCACCAAACATATCAAACTACTTGAGGTGGCTCTCGACTAGCAATCCGAAGGTCGCGGGTTCAAATAAATTTTATTAAAATTAATTTGCACTATTTTACAATTAGTGTTTGGTTATATCTGAATAGCCAGGTACTCTCCCACCTTCCTCCTCGTCATCTCCTTTGAGGTCTCCTTTGAGGATGCCATAGTCTCACTGGCTCCAGACGGAAGTTTTTGTAAGTCTCCATATTCAAATTCGGCGGTATGATTTTTTTATGTGACACCTCTCACTAGAGCGCCCCTGTCTTTACACGTTAAATACATAGAAACTATGTCGCCAACCGGTTGGGCAGCGTTATGAGGCGGGTTAAGGTAGGGGCTGTTGGAATGAATTTATTAATGCTGGTCTTAAAGAGGCGCGAATTATATGGACGAGGAAAAACAGATGCTGATAGCTCGTTTCACATGCGAGCCGACTTACGGTAAAACGAGTCGGAGAAACGACCCGTTCATACATAGATAACATCAACTTTACTGTGAACCTGTGTTCCGCTCGTGTCCGTCGAGTATCACGCACGTGCACGGTGCACCGGGGATCAATGCTGCTAGCTTCTTTTAACAGGCTCTTATAAAATACCTGTAGAATAGACACAGCATACGCACATTTCGTCATACATGATTTTACTGCACATATGCCTCAGGGATTTCATTTCTACAGTATTCTGTCTACTTTCAGCCTTCTTCTGCCAATTCCATGCCTCATTTCCATATATTAGGGTAGGTACCAGCACTACATTGTGGACTGCTAGCTTCGCTTCTTTGGACAGTTTTTAGTTAGCTCCAACCGCGTCCAATCATCCATTAATTACCCATTATAACCAAGAACCCGGCCTCCCCTACTAAGTCACGAAGCGTAATCAGGAGAGATGGTAAAAGATACAGGTTCAAAATTTCCTACATAACATTATTCCTTTTGCCGCCATTTTGGATTTTTATGGTCGAAAGGTATCCCTCAACTAGTTTCTTTCGATCCGGCCCGCCACGCAGTAGATGGGAAAACGCATCCGCCGCTAGGACTTAGACAAACCTCACCCTATGAACCCGTGTACAGATTGGTTCATTTAGTAAAACCATATATAGGGACACAGATCAACTTTGTCTAATAACTTCTTACCTGGATTTTTTTTATTTTTTTTATAGTGAATACCTCACAAGAGTCCCAACTGCTCCCGTCTGGAGCCAGTGAGACTATGGCATCCCCAATTGGGGGATGTTGTGAGGCTGAAGGTAAGTGGGGAAGGGAAAGAGGAAGGTGGGGAAGTACCTGGCTATTCAGATCTAGTCACTAAACACGGCTAAAGCCATTTGGAGCAACGTTTCAATTCTGAATGGTGGTCTTACACCAGGGCGATACTGGTAGTATCTTCCACTCTGGAACGTGCCGCAAATATACTATATATTATTTTAATTAATTAATTGTGAAATAACACATATTAATCAAATAAAATTTATTTGCGCACGCCGGGTTCGAACCCGCGTCCTTCGGAATGGCAGTCCAATGCGTTACCACTGGACTATGCCGGCCGGATCAACATACTACGGGAATAGATCAATATATATGAGATCAACAAAATCTTTTGAACTTGATTAAACAAAAATGTAACTTTAATGCATCATTTACTACGTTTCGTGACTTAGCAGGGGTGCCCGGGTTCATGGGGTGAGATTTGTCTAAGTCATTTTATAAGAGAAATTTTGAACATTGATTGAATAAAATTTTATTTTAATGTATCTTTTATCATTTCTCCCGACGTAAGTTCCTTGTAATGATTAAGTTGAAACAAAGCGTAATATCCATAATATGTGCCTATTAAAATTGCGGCGGTTAGATTGGTGAGAATTAAATTTTTCAAATTTTAAATTATGATTGCTAAAAAATTTATTCTTATTTGTTTATTACTAAACATGGCTAAAGTCATTTCAAGCTACGATTCCAACCAACGATATTTTAGTATATGTTCGTCAATCAACAGGAGCCATAATGTCTGTACATCAGAGCCCTCGAGAACTATTACAATTATGTGTACCGCCGCCCCGGGAACCATTTATTAGATAACCAACACCCCTACCATAGGTCACCGCCAACGTTTAGCGAGATTGTTGTTTATTTCTTATATTTTTTACATCATATCCACACAGGAGGCCCTGAGGAAAATCGTAACCCTCAGGGCCTATGTCATCTTTGTGAATGCTGTGCTGGGGGAATTTTGAAGGAAACGAAGGAGAGTGAGTTCTGGGAAGTAAATAGGTTTGATGGGTGGGTAGTAATCTGGGGTTCAGTGTGTTCGAGTGATATACATAAGAATCTAACTCTCCTACTGCGTTGCAAGGCGATGCGTTGAAAGAGGACTAATCGATCCGGCCCACCACGCAGTTATTAGGCAGGCGCATCCGCCGCCAAGCCCCTCACATACCTCACCCCATAAACTCGGGCACTCCTGATAAGTCACCAAACATATCAAACAACTTGGGGAGACCTATGGCAGAAGTGTGGGTTATCAAATAAATGGTTCCCGGGGCGGCGGTACACATACCCTCCTCCCAAATTGTGATAAACTTCTACTTTCAAATGTAAAACATAATTTAAAACGTACCTAAATGACGGCCTCCGTTATCGAGGGGTAAGGCTATCGACTAGCAATCCGAAGGTCGCGGGCTCAAATAAATTTTACTAAAATAAATTTGTACTATTTTACAATTAGTGTTTGGCAACCAGATCTGAATAGCCAGGTACTCTCCCAACTTTCTCCCCGTCATCTCCTTCGAGGTTCACAATATCTTCAGTCTCACAACAACCTCAATTGGGGATGCCATAGTCTCACTGGCTCCAGACGGTAGCAGTTGGGACTCTGGTGCGATATTGCACCAGATATACCATCAACTTATTTTACCGTACATATGCCTCAGGGATCTCATTTCTACAGTATTCAGTCTACTTTCAGCCTTCTTCTGCCAGTTCCATGCCTCACTTCCGTATATTAGGGTAGGTACCAGCACTCCATTGTGGACTGCTAGCTTCGCTTCTTTGGACAGTTTTTTGTTAGCTCCAACCTCGTCCAATCATCCATTAATTACCCATTATAACCAAGAACCCGGCCACCCCTACTAAGTCACGAAGCGTAATCAGGAGAGATGGTAATAGATGCAAGTTCAAAATTTCCCATATAACATTATGCCTTTTGCCGCCATTTTGGATTTTGATGGTCAAAAGGTATCCCTCAACCAGTCTCTTTCGATCCGGCCCGCCACGCAGTAGGTATTTTTTATTGATTTGATTTTTGCGAAAGTTTAGTTTCAATCTGAATACGCATACATTTCTTATAAACAATTCAAGCAACATATATTAGGGTAGGTACCAGCACTCCATTGTGGACTGCTAGCTTCGCTTCTTTGGACAGTTTTTAGTTAGCTCCAACCGCGTCCAATCATCCATTAATTACCCATTATAACCAAGAACCCGGCCTCCCCTACTAAGTCACGAAGCGTAATCAGGAGAGATGGTAAAAGATACAGGTTCAAAATTTCCTAGATAACATTATTCCTTTTGCCGCCATTTTGGATTTTTATGGTCGAAAGGTATCCCTCAACCAGTTTATTTCGATCCGGCCCGCCACGCAGTAGATGGGAAAACGCATCCGCCGCCAGGACCTAGACAAACCTCACCCTATGAACCCGTGAACCCCTGCTAAGTTATGATTTTTTTATGGATTTGTTTTTGCGAAATTTTCGTTTCGATCTAAATACGCATACATTTCTTATAAACAATTCAAGCAACACACGTCATTTTGATTTGAAACGGTACCATTTCACAGTCATTTCATGCGATATTCGACTCTAGAGACTAATACTTTGAGTTCAATATCACAAAAGATTACGGAATCACATAAAACCTTGTGATGAACAGTCCACCGATTGCCCCTTGATTGGTTCATTTAGTAAAACCATATATAGGGACACAGATCAACTTTGTCTAATAACTTCTTACCTGGATCAACATACAACGGGAATAGATCAATATATATGAGATCAACATAAGTATGCCAATTTGGGTAGATCAACATACTACGGGAATAGATCAATATATATGAGATCAACATAAGTATGCCAATTTGGGTAGATCAACATAAATTATGCATCCGATTTCCATACAAATTTTGAAAATTTTACTAACAGTATATCAAATGGTTTTTCTGGCAAACTGGCAACATTGATAATTATTGTACCACTGTTGTCAATTCATTCAGATGTATTCCATAATAGCCAAGTTATATGGTGTTTAAGGTGGATCAACTTAGTCTAACAACTTCTTACTGGATCAACATAATACGGGAAGAGGACTATATATACAGCAAAATCTCGATGACACAAGTTGATCTGTAGGGATTTACATATGTATGCCAGCTTGGGTAGTGGATCAACATATCCGGGGTGGATCAACAAATGCAAACGGATCAACATATACCTGGCGTACCGTCGCGCGAGATCAACATAGTACGAGAGGGGATAAATATATATATATATATATATATATATATATATATATATATATTGTCCTCTTCTCGTATTATGTTGATCCAGTAAGAAGTTGTTAGACTAAGTTGATCCACCTTTAACACCATATAACTTGGCTATTATGGAATACATCTGAATGAATTGACAACAGTGGTACAATAATTATCAATGTTGCCAGTTTGCCAGAAAAACCATTTGATATACTGTTAATAAAATTTTCAAAATTTGTATGGAAATCGGATGCATAATTTATGTTGATCTACCCAAATTGGCATACTTATGTTGATCTCATATATATTGATCTATTCCCGTAGTATGTTGATCCAGGTAAGAAGTTATTAGACAAAGTTGATCTGTGTCCCTATATATGGTTTTACTAAATGAACCAATCAAGGGGCAATCGGTGGACTGTTCATCACAAGGTTTTATGTGATTCCGTAATCTTTTGTGATATTGAACTCAAAGTATTAGTCTCTAGAGTCGAATATCGCATGAAATGACTGTGAAATGGTACCGTTTCAAATCAAAATGACGTGTGTTGCTTGAATTGTTTATAAGAAATGTATGCGTATTTAGATCGAAACGAAAATTTCGCAAAAACAAATCCATAAAAAAATCATAACTTAGCAGGGGTACACGGGTTCATAGGGTGAGGTTTGTCTAGGTTCTGGCGGCGGATGCGTTTTCCCATCTACTGCGTGGCGGGCCGGATCGAAATAAACTGGTTGAGGGATACCTTTCGACCACAAAAATCCAAAATGGCGGCAAAAGGAATAATGTTATGTAGGAAATTTTGAACCTGTATCTTTTACCATCTCTCCTGATTACGCTTCGTGACTTAGTAGGGGAGGCCGGGTTCTTGGTTATAATGGGTAATTAATGGATGGTTGGACGCGGTTGGAGCTAACTAAAAACTGTCCAAAGAAGCGAAGCTAGCAGTCCACAATGGAGTGCTGGTACCTACCCTAATATATGGAAATGAGGCATGGAATTGGCAGAAGAAGGCTGAAAGTAGACAGAATATGATGCCATGCCTCACTTCCATATATTAGGGTAGGTACCAGCACTCCATTGTGGACTGCTAGCTTCTTTGGACAGTTTTTTGCTATCTCCAACCGCGTTCAATCATCCATTGATTACCCATTTTAAATAATTACCCATTATAATCAAGAACCCGGCCACCCCTACTAAGTCACGAAGCGTAATCAGGAGAGGTGGTAAGAAGTTCAAAATATACCATATAACATTATTCCTTTTGCCGCCATTTTAGATTTTTATGGCCAAAAGGTATCCCTCAACCAGTCTCTTTCGATCCGGCAAGTCCACAATGGAGTGCTGGTACCTACCCTAATATGTGGAAGTGAGCATGAAACTGGCAGAAGAAGGCTGAAAGTAGACTGAATACTGTAGAAATGAGATCCCTGAGGCATATGTGCGGTAAAATCATGTATGACGAAATGTGCGTATGCTGTGTCTATTCTAGGGGTATTTTATTAGAGCCTGTTTATATATGAACGGGTCGTTTCTCCAACTCGTTTTATCGTAAGTCGGCTCGCATGTGGAACGAGCTATCGGCATCTGTTTTTCCTCCTCCATATAATCCGGGCCTCTTTAAGACCCGCATTAATAAATTCATTCCTACAGACCCTACCTTAACCCGCCGCATAACGCTGCCCAACTGGGTGGCGACATAGTTTCTCTGTATTTAACGTGTAAAGACAGGGGCGCTCTAGTGAGATGTGTCACATAAAAAAGTCATACCTCCGAATTTGAATATGGAGACATACAAAATGATCTATATTATAAGTTATAACCAATGAATTCACACATTTTTTATCGATTATCACTTTTTATTAGGATTTAAAAAAAATCGTAAACTTTATAATCACATAACTCTTGAAAAGAAAGTCCCAATGATTGGCATAAATCATTCAAATCGAATAAACATTATTTTTTTAAATATTAATATTCTGTTTAAATTATTGTCACATCTTACCGGAAATCGTTATATTTTAAAGTTCTCTAAATAAAATTAAATCTTCTTATTTAAAAGAATTATCTCACATTTAATATTATTTAAACAATATGACCGGAAGTCGGCATCTTTCAGTGGAATATACTAAAAAAACACCACAAGGTGGTTACAAATGCAATTATATTTAATCAATTTTTTCGATTATATTTTATGTGAAGAATTTTTCACAGAGGCCCAATGAATATTAATGAAATACAATGAAATCACTTGCTTCATCGGTAGAGGAGACCAAAGCCAATTGAACCAATTTGACTTTAACATTTTCTACGTCTTGCATATAAAGTTTACGAAAAAAATACTTATAATCAACGTCAGACAATTTAACTGCCCACCAAATTCGTATATGATTTTTTTTCAATCTCATATAAATTAAGCTATATTCTCATAAACCAATTGAGTGAAATGCTGCAATGACCCCGACCCCGGGGTTAGTATTAGTTTAATTTAGTTAGGATTAGTTTAAACTTACTCTTCAAAATTTCATTTTTTTTTAACGTAATACACTATATATCCTCAAGAAAATCTGTTTAATCACGAACCGTAACTACTTGATGTAATAAAAAAAGAAAAACAAATATATGTTAATATCATAGTTTGCTTTAATCTCGATAAAAACAGAAGAAGAAAAAGTTTTTTTTTATGAATGAGATAAAACTTTACCCCAAACAACGTGTAAATATATTAATTAAAATCAAAATATAAACTTCACATTAGGAAAGAGGACAACGAACAAATAATTACATTGACTAAGTGTTACGGACGGACATGCACTTGAGCAAGACTTGGGAGCTGTACTCACAGAAACTTTAAAAAAACTTGGGTTTATTTGTAGTACGGGGTCAATTATTATTATTATTATTATGTAATGAGCAGGCAGCATTCTGCTGATGCGCTCATATCTGATTTTACAACAAGTTTGACAGTAATTGAGTTGTACTGGTATAATTATCCCCCGAAAACATTAAAACGGAAACAATATAAACTACTTTTTTAAAAGAAAGACATACATTGCCGGGTTTCGAATAACCTGGCAATATTTGAAAATCTCCTACTACCACCACAGTCAGCTGAAAATGTTGCTTGTGTTGTGATGGAGGACTTAGCCAGCCCAGGAATTGAACACACTACGCCGCGCCTGGGTGGGACCCAAACGCGATGTCAACTCGGCCACCGACCGGTCTAAAATATGACAGAGATCGCTCCAGTGGATAAGTAATAAAACGTAGTTTATAGGCAGTTTATAAAAAAAAAATTGTCTAAAGAAACAGATACATTTTTAAAACAGTAATAAATAAAGTACATTCTGGAATCGTTAATAAGTCGTTTTGAAATATTTAGCCGTGTTAAGTAATCAATAGTATCCGGAAACGCGGTGGCAAAACGTGGAATTCCATAGCCGTTTTTAATTTATTAAAAATATTTATAAAATCAAAGACAAAACAATTAAATGTATTCTAATCAGGGTGTCGTTATAACAAAAGAACGCCGGCATGGATCGCGGCGCGGGCGGCCACGCAGCTGCATTATCTTAACAACGAAGTTTAGGTCTGATCAAATTCACAATAAAGTATTATTTTTTAACGAAATTAGTTTTAATACAGAGAATATCCAAATAAACCTTTTTTGTGTATAAAAACATATCGGCTTCTTTGTCTGGATGTGGTGTGATTTGATTTGTATTTTTTTATGAAACATTATTATGAAGCATCGAAGAATTATCAATATTTAAATAAAAAAATATTGAAGTGTTTTACGCTCTCCTCTAGCTGGTATTAGTATAACATGCAGGTGTTCGGTTCTAGACAAACTGTGAAAAAAATCAGCTTCTCATTGGGTGGTCATGTAAAATGAGTGTTATTCATTGATGTATTAATGTCACATGTTAGTCTGCTATTGTTACAATAATATTGAAATTTTGCCATTTTGCCGTGCTAAAAACACTTTATTCAACTTCTCGAAATTAGCTGTAGATTTTTAGTTTTGAATACCACACCAGAGTCCCAACTGCTCCCGTCTGGAGCCAGTGAGACTATGGCATCCTCAATTGGGGTTGTTGTGAGACTGAAGATATTGTGAACCTCGAAGGAGATGAGGAAGTTGGGAGAGTACTTGGCTCTTCAGATCTGGTTGCCAAACACTAATTGTAAAATAGTACAAATTAATTTTAGTAAAATTTATTTGAGCCCGCGACCTTCGGATTGCTAGTCGATAGCCTTACCCCTCGATAACGGAGGCCGTCATTTAGGAACGTTTTAAATTATGTTTTACATTTGAAAGTAGACGTTTATTACAATTTGGGAGGAGGGTATGTGCACCGCCGCCCCGGGAACCATTTATTGGATAACCTACACTTCTGCCATAGGTCTCCCCAAGTTGTTGGATATGTTTGGTGACTTATCAGGTGTGCCCGAGTTTATGGGGTGAGGTATGTGAGGGGCTTGGCGGCGGATGCGCCTGCCTAATAACTGCGTGGTGGGCCGGATCGATTAGTCCTCTTTCAACGCATCGCCTTTCAACGCAGTAGGAGAGTTGGATTCTTATGTATATCACTCAATCACACTGAACCCCAGATTACTACCCACCCATCATACCTATTTACTTCCCAGAACCCACTCTCCTTCCTTTCCTTCAAAATTCCCCCAACACAGCATTCACAAAGATGACATAGGCCCTGAGGGTTACGATTTTCCTCAGGGCCTCCTGAGTGGATATGTTGTAAAAAATATAAGAAATAAACAACAATCTCGCTAAACGTTGACGGTGACCTATGGTAGGGGTGTTGGTTATCTAATAAATGGTTCCCGGGGCGGCGGTACACATAATTGTAATAGTTCTCGAGGGCTCTGATGTACAGACATTATGGCTCTTGTTGATTGACGAACATATACTAAAAAATCGTTGGTTGGAATCGTAGCTTGAAATGACTTTAGCCATGTTTAGTAATAAACAAATTAGAATAGATTTTTTAGCAATCATAATTTAAAATTTGTAAAATTTAATTCTCACCAATCTAATCGCCGCAATTTTAATAGGCACATATTATGGATATTACGCTTTGTTTCAACTTAATCATTACAAGAAACTTACGTCGGGAGAGATGGTAAAAGATACATTAAAATAAAATTTTATTCAATCAAAGTTCAAAATTTCTCTTTTAAAATGACCCAGACAAACCTCACCCTATGAACCCGAGCACCCCTGCTAAGTCACGAAACGTAGTAATGATGTATTAAATTTACAATTTTTGTTTAATCAAGTTCAAAAGATTTTTTTAGGATGGATTTGACGTTTGCGAAAGTTCCATTTCAATATAAATACTCGTGAGGCAGTCTATCCTCTGTAAGTATAAAGTCATTTTCATAGAATATGGATGTACTAACAGGATCTAAAAAGTACGACAACGCGCGCGAAATTGGCGGTTAAGTTACAACACATGCAAGCCGTCAAGTTTGTCAGAAATATATAGATCAACAAAATAAATCGTGTAAAATGTATATGCGACCGAAAAATGGGCGTGGCTTACAGCTAAATCTCGATGACACAAGTTGATCTGTAGGGATTTACATATGTATATATACGTACTATGTTGATCTCGCGCGACGGTACGCCAGGTATATGTTGATCCGTTTGCATTTGTTGATCCACTCCGGATATGTTGATCCATTACCCAAGCTGGCATACATATGTAAATCCCTACAGATCAACTTGTGTCATCGAGATTTTGCTGTAAGCCACGCCCATTTTTCGGTGCCATATACATTTTACACGATTTATTTTGTTGATCTATATATTTCTGACAAACTTGACGGCTTGCATGCGTTGTAACTTAACCGCCAATTTCGCGCGCGCTGTCGTACTTTTTAGATCCTGTTAGTACATCCATATTCTATGAAAATGACTTTATACTTACAGAGGATAGACTGCCTCACGAGTATTTATATTGAAATGGAACTTTCGCAAACGTCAAATCCATGCTAAAAAAATCTTTTGAACTTGATTAAACAAAAATTGTAAATTTAATACATCATTTACTACGTTTCGTGACTTAGCAGGGGTGCTCGGGTTCAAAGGGTGAGGTTTGTCTAAGTCATTTTATAAGAGAAATTTTGAACATTGATTGAATAAAATTTTATTTTAATGTATCTTTTACCATCTCTCCCGACGTAAGTTTCTTGTAATGATTAAGTTGAAACAAAGCGTAATATCCATAATATGTGCCTATTAAAATTGCGGTGATTAGATTGGTGAGAATTAAATTTTTCAAATTTTAAATTGAAATTGCTGAAAAATTTATTCCAATTTGTTTTTTACTAAACATGGCTAAAGTCATTTCAAGCACCGATTCCAACCAACGATGTTTTAGTATATGTTCGTCAATCAACAGGAGCCATAATGTCTGTACATCAGAGCCCTCGAGAATTATTACAATTATGTGTACCGCCGCCCCGGGAGCCATTTATTAGATAACCAATACACCTACCATTAGTCACCGCCAACGATTTAGCGAGATAGTTGTTTATTTTTTGTATTTTTTTACATCGTCTCCACACAGGAGGCCCTAAGGAAAATCGTAACCCTCAAGGCCTATGTCATCTTTGTGAATGCTGTGTTGGGGGTATTTTGAAAGAAAGGAAGGTCAGTGAGTTCTGGGAAGGAAATAGGTATGGATGGGTGGGTAGTATTCTGGGGGTCAGTGTGTTCGAGTGATAAACATAAGATTCCAACTCTCCTACTGCGTTGCAAGGCGATGCGTTGAAAGAGGATTAATCGATCCGGCCCACCACGCATTTGGTAGGCAAGCGCATCCGCCGCCAAGAACCGAACAAACCTCACCCCATAAACCCGGGCACTCCTGCTAAGTCACCAAACATATCAAACTACTTGAGGTGGCTCTCGACTAGCAATCCGAAGGTCGCGGGTTCAAATAAATTTTATTAAAATTAATTTGCACTATTTTACAATTAGTGTTTGGTTATATCTGAATAGCCAGGTACTCTCCCACCTTCCTCCTCGTCATCTCCTTTGAGGTCTCCTTTGAGGATGCCATAGTCTCACTGGCTCCAGACGGAAGTTTTTGTAAGTCTCCATATTCAAATTCGGCGGTATGATTTTTTTATGTGACACCTACCACAAGAGCGCCCCTGTCTTTACACGTTAAATACATAGAAACTATGTCGCCAACCGGTTGGGCAGCGTTATGAGGCGGGTTAAGGTAGGGGCTGTTGGAATGAATTTATTAATGCTGGTCTTAAAGAGGCACGAATTATATGGACGAGTAAAAACAGATGCTGATAGCTCGTTCCACATGCGAGCCGACTTACGGTAAAACGAGTCGGAGAAACGACCCGTTCATACATAGATAACATCAACTTTACTGTGAACCTGTGTTCCGCTCGAGTATCACGCACGTGCACGGTGCACCGGGGATCAATGCTGCTAGCTTCTTTTAACAGGCTCTTATAAAATACCTGTAGAATAGACACAGCATACGCACATTTCGTCATACATGATTTTACTGCACATATGCCTCAGGGATTTCATTTCTACAGTATTCTGTCTACTTTCAGCCTTCTTCTGCCAATTCCATGCCTCATTTCCATATATTAGGGTAGGTACCAGCACTACATTGTGGACTGCTAGCTTCGCTTCTTTGGACAGTTTTTAGTTAGCTCCAACCGCGTCCAATCATCCATTAATTACCCATTATAACCAAGAACCCGGCCTCCCCTACTAAGTCACGAAGCGTAATCAGGAGAGATGGTAAAAGATACAGGTTCAAAATTTCCTACATAACATTATTCCTTTTGCCGCCATTTTGGATTTTTATGGTCGAAAGGTATCCCTCAACCAGTTTCTTTCGATCCGGCCCGCCACGCAGTAGATGGGAAAACGCATCCGCCGCCAGGACTTAGACAAACCTCACCCTATGAACCCGTGTACCCCTGCTAAGTTATGA
This sequence comes from Hesperophylax consimilis, assembly GCF_061612785.1. Taxonomy (NCBI): domain Eukaryota; kingdom Metazoa; phylum Arthropoda; class Insecta; order Trichoptera; family Limnephilidae; genus Hesperophylax; species Hesperophylax consimilis. The sequence goes on along the minus strand of NC_142858.1, from coordinate 30,447,812 downwards.
TTTTTTTATGGATTTGTTTTTGCGAAATTTTCGTTTCAATCTAAATACGCATACATTTCTTATAAACAATTCAAGAAACACACGTCATTTTGATTTGAAACGGTACCATCTCACAGTCATTTCATGCGATATTCGACTCTAGAGACTAATACTTTGAGTTTAATATCACAAAAGATTACGGAATCACATAAAACCTTGTGATGAACAGTCCACCGATTGCCCCTTGATTGGTTCATTTAGTAAAACCATATATAGGGACACAGATCAACTTTGTCTAATAACTTCTTACCTGGATCAACATACTACGGGAATAGATCAATATATATGAGATCAACAAAATCTTTTGAACTTGATTAAACAAAAATGTAACTGTAATGCATCATTTACTACGTTTCGTGACTTAGCAGGGGTGCCCGGGTTCATGGGGTGAGATTTGTCTAAGTCATTTTATAAGAGAAATTTTGAACATTGATTGAATAAAATTTTATTTTAATGTATCTTTTATCATTTCTCCCGACGTAAGTTTCTTGTAATGATTAAGTTGAACCAAAGCGTAATATCCATAATATGTGCCTATTAAAATTGCGGCGATTAGATTGGTGAGAATTAAATTTTTCAAATTTTAAATTATGATTGTTAAAAAATTTATTCTAATTTGTTTATTACTAAACATGGCTAAAGTCATTTCAAGCTACGATTCCAACCAACGATGTTTTAGTATATGTTCGTCAATCAACAGGAGCCATAATGTCTGTACATCAGAGCCCTCGAGAACTATTACAATTATGTGTACCGCCGCCCCGGGAACCATTTATTAGATAACCAACACCCCTACCATAGGTCACCGCCAACGTTTAGCGAGATTGTTGTTTATTTCTTATATTTTTTACATCATATCCACACAGGAGGCCCTGAGGAAAATCGTTACCCTCAGGGCCTATGTCATCTTTGTGAATGCTGTGCTGGGGGAATTCTGAAGGAAACGAAAGAGAGTGAGTTCTGGGAAGTAAATAGGTTTGATGGGTGGGTAGTAATCTGGGGTTCAGTGTGTTCGAGTGATATACATAAGAATCTAACTCTCCTACTGCGTTGCAAGGCGATGCGTTGAAAGAGGACTAATCGATCCGGCCCACCACGCAGTTATTAGGCAGGCGCATCCGCCGCCAAGCCCCTCACATACCTCACCCCATAAACTCGGGCACTCCTGATAAGTCACCAAACATATCAAACAACTTGGGGAGACCTATGGCAGAAGTGTGGGTTATCAAATAAATGGTTCCCGGGGCGGCGGTACACATACCCTCCTCCCAAATTGTGATAAACTTCTACTTTCAAATGTAAAACATAATTTAAAACGTACCTAAATGACGGCCTCCGTTATCGAGGGGTAAGGCTATCGACTAGCAATCCGAAGGTCGCGGGCTCAAATAAATTTTACTAAAATAAATTTGTACTATTTTACAATTAGTGTTTGGCAACCAGATCTGAATAGCCAGGTACTCTCCCAACTTTCTCCCCGTCATCTCCTTCGAGGTTCACAATATCTTCAGTCTCACAACAACCCCAATTGGGGATGCCATAGTCTCACTGGCTCCAGACGGTAGCAGTTGGGACTCTGGTGCGATATTGCACCAGATATACCATCAACTTATTTTACCGTACATATGCCTCAGGGATCTCATTTCTACAGTATTCAGTCTACTTTCAGCCTTCTTCTGCCAGTTCCATGCCTCACTTCCATATATTAGGGTAGGTACCAGCACTCCATTGTGGACTGCTAGCTTCGCTTCTTTGGACAGTTTTTTGTTAGCTCCAACCTCGTCCAATCATCCACTAATTACCCATTATAACCAAGAACCCGGCCACCCCTACTAAGTCACGAAGCGTAATCAGGAGAGATGGTAATAGATGCAAGTTCAAAATTTCCCATATAACATTATGCCTTTTGCCGCCATTTTGGATTTTGATGGTCAAAAGGTATCCCTCAACCAGTCTCTTTCGATCCGGCCCGCCAGGCAGTAGGTATTTTTTATTGATTTGATTTTTGCGAAAGTTTCGTTTCAATCTGAATACGCATACATTTCTTATAAACAATTCAAGCAACATATATTAGGGTAGGTACCAGCACTCCATTGTGGACTGCTAACTTCGCTTCTTTGGACAGTTTTTAGTTAGCTCCAACCGCGTCCAATCATCCATTAATTACCCATTATAACCAAGAACCCGGCCTCCCCTACTAAGTCACGAAGCGTAATCAGGAGAGATGGTAAAAGATACAGGTTCAAAATTTCCTACATAACATTATTCCTTTTGCCGCCATTTTGGATTTTTATGGTCGAAAGGTATCCCTCAACCAGTTTATTTCGATCCGGCCCGCCACGCAGTAGATGGGAAAACGCATCCGCCGCCAGGACCTAGACAAACCTCACCCTATGAACCCGTGTACCCCTGCTAAGTTATGATTTTTTAGGGATTTGTTTTTGCGAAATTTTCGTTTCGATCTAAATACGCATACATTTCTTATAAACAATTCAAGCAACACACGTCATTTTGATTTGAAACGGTACCATTTCACAGTCATTTCATGCGATATTCGACTCTAGAGACTAATACTTTGAGTTCAATATCACAAAAGATTACGGAATCACATAAAACCTTGTGATGAACAGTCCACCGATTGCCCCTTGATTGATTCATTTAGTAAAACCATATATAGGGACACAGATCAACTTTGTCTAATAACTTCTTACCTGGATCAACATACAACGGGAATAGATCAATATATATGAGATCAACATAAGTATGCCAATTTGGGTAGATCAACATACTACGGGAATAGATCAATATATATGAGATCAACATAAGTATGCCAATTTGGGTAGATCAACATAAATTATGCATCCGATTTCCATACAAATTTTGAAAATTTTACTAACAGTATATCAAATGGTTTTTCTGGCAAACTGGCAACATTGATAATTATTGTACCACTGTTGTCAATTTATTCAGATGTATTCCATAATAGCCAAGTTATATGGTGTTAAAGGTGGATCAACTTAGTCTAACAACTTCTTACTGGATCAACATAATACGGGAAGAGGACAATATATATATATATATATATATAAATATGTATTTATTACAACAAATATATAATTAAAACTTTTCTTCACCATAAAGAGACAAGACTCTTGGGTTCGGTTAGGGGATTCATGCTCAAACAACAAAGACATATGAGTAATAAGATATTGTAAATAATAATAAAAAAAAAGGTAGACCAACACCAGATTTGTTGATAACAGAATAAGAAGTTTAAAAAAAAATAATAGCAAATACGGATTCTTAAAGTAGTTATATTATTTTCATTGAATATATTATCAATTCCAACAGTTGTCGGATATCAGCACCTGAATGGCAGAGGGGGCGAGCAGTTGGCCCACCACGAGCTGCATTCAAACTCTCCCTTAGTATAAGGAATGTTCTCATTGGGAGTGGAATAGCTTTTGGCATATTTTTCTGGTCACAACCAATGGCAACACTTGTTCGAGGTTGTCATTGGCTAGAAACAGACGAGAGTTTGGAATGATTATATTTTTACCAAAGAGTCTGGGGGTGGTGCGTAGCAGCATGATGTACGTACAATGGCTCCCTGAAATGCTCACAGAATACCACAAATGCACTTCAGCAACAGCCACAAGGAGAAAGATGAGATTCATATCTACCTCAATGACATTGTGACGAGCCTCTACTAAGACATGGGTATAATTGCTATTATGCAAAAATAGATAAATGTTTTAAGGTATAAAAGGTGTAAATAATGTAATTTCTAAAATATACTAGACTTTGGTATTAGCTTTATTTTATTATATTACCCTTGTAGATGAGCCTGTGTTATTTTTTATTTTTTTTATTTTGAATACCTCACAAGAGTCCCAACTGCTCCCGTCTGGAGCCAGTGAGACTATGGCATCCCCGATTGGTGGATGTTGTGAGGCTGAAGGTATGTGGAGAAGGGAAAGAAGAAGGTGGGGAAGTACCTGGCTATTCAGATCTAGTCACTAAACACGGCTAAAGCCATTTGGAGCAACGTTTCAATTCTGAATGGTGGTCTTACACCAGGGCGATACTGGTAGTATCTTCCACTCTGGAACGTGCCGCAAATATACTATATATTATTCTAATTAATTAATTGTGAAATAACACAAATTAATCAAATAAAATTTATTTGCGCACACCGGGTTCGAACCCGCGACCTTCGGAATGGCAGTCCAATGCGTTACCACTGGACTATGCCGGCCGTCAAACTGTGTAACATGGGTATACAAAAATTGCCACAGCGCTTACAAGATGCATCTACCGAAATTGCGATTATGCAAAAAATAGACTAATGTTCAAGCTATAAAATAATTGTTTCTTTGTATTTCTCAAAAATAGGAGATCTTGGTTTAGGGATTACCCTCATACATAATGATTTATTTCCTGACATTTTAGTCAAAACAATATTATGTATTTAAATAATTCTTAGTGCACCGTCTTTTTCATACAAAACTTAAATTTGGATTCGAGGTCAAAATATTCAACAACACTGAATAATGGGATAGGAAATATCTAGTATAAAATGTTACTTTATTTATTTGTGTTTTAATTTATAAAATATAGGAAATAAAATATATGTTTGGTTTTGAAATTGAGAATATGCTTAGTTCCTACTCGAATGTCATTTATCCAGTTCCTACCTATCCCTAACCATCACCTTTCTGGAAAAGTATTTAAAATTTGGAACAATGGCAAGAATACAGGGCAAATTTGAGTGCATTTGTTAGCATTTTAAACCGATAAAATTTGGAAAGTGAAACCAGAACAAAGACTCTCAATGCGACCGGAGCTTGGCCCCTCAAGTGTCGAGTGGTGTCATTAATTTGGGATTTACGGGACCTCTTCAACCGAGGATATTTACCTAGACAACAGATAAGCCATATTTTGTTTAAAATTTTTGTTTTTGTTTATGTTTTTTGTTTCAGATGACACACATACACTTCACTTTGATTTTGGTTCAAGATTTTGTTCATGATAGCCTGCGATATGCGAGCCCTATAGGTCTGAGACAGAGGTATGAAATCGTTGGATCACGACACAATAAAAGAAATTGTGATTTAAAAAAAAAAAAATTTGTTGGTGTTTGTTTAGGTATTAGAGCCAGGAACGAGCCTAAAAGGGTCGAGAAAATGCACTAAGTGGCATGAATAGCTAAGAAGTGACTACAATAGACTAGGAGAGATGAGGTGATTTTGCACTAGAGCGGCGCTGTATGAATCGTCCAAATATTATTATTATTATTATTATTAATAGAGACTAGATATGATGGACTCGCCGAACGTCACAGCGGTGCTGCCAAGGTCTGTTATCTATGTGAGAATATTATGTCAGCGCTCTTTAATAGCAGCAGACACATGTCAGCGCTTTATTAGCAGCAGACACATGTCAGCGCTGTATTAGCAGCAGACACATATCTGGACGGATAACGAACCTCGTGCTGGCACTGTTGGTGGACGCGGTGGACTCTCTCCCTGCAGCAGCTGGTCCAGTTTCTTCACCACCTAGGATTCTTGCTGCAGAGTGTCCATTTTCTACCTTCGTCGAACGTCACAGCGGTGCTGCCAAGGTCTGTTATCTATGTGAGGATATTGTGTCAGCGCTTTATTAGCAGCAGACACATACCTGGATGGATGACGAACCTCGTGTTGGCACCTTCTACCTTCATGTCACTTGTTCCTGTTCTTCATTCTACTTTACTTAACTTCACTTTATTTTGGTAATATTTATATTTTTTGTAATACCTGCATCAACTGTAAAGCGCCCCTGCGGTGATAACTCACAAAAGCGGCGCTATAAAAATGATCCAATTATTATTATTATTGCCAATGCTGATATATTGGTCTGCCAGTATTAAGATATTTTCAGTGTTCCCAGATGTTGGTATAATATATAGAAATTCCGGAAGCATGACGACATACGAGTCACGAATGGATGCCATCTTTTGTCGACGCTTTCACAGTAAGCAAATCAAAATGATTGGGTAGGTGTCATAGGTACCGTTGAAGTGAATAATTATATTTGTTTTTTAGACATGATTATTATTTTTTAAAGGTATTTCTTGATACCAATAAAACTAATTGAATAATCACTTGCATAGATCATCCAATAAAAATGGGTTTGTTTATATTTCCGAAACTTCTAAAAGTTTCATGTAATTATTTTTAGACTCTAAATTTGATCAATCAAAAGTACCTATCAGTCAAAACTAATACCAATACTAGACCTAACAGTCTCAGATTTCAGAGCGTATTGTGCAGAACAGGAGTTCAAACTTGGAACGTTACAATACAGCGCCGAAAAATCAATATCAAATATTATACCGATACCGGCGACACTAAATATTTCGTAATAATAATAATAATAACATGGCATTTATATAGCGCAGTTTAGTTCAGTTTAAATACTCGTATAACAAACTTAAAAAAATGGTAATTCAGTATTAGTGGTTCTTAAAATAATTCCTACAGTGTGCCTTACCCAATACAGATCTAATATTATAACACTAAATACACTGTTTATACAAAGTGATGACAAAACTTAGAATAACAATAACAGCAGGACAGGACAAAACAAGAATACTAAAACATAATATAAAACAGGAACACTTTAAAAGGGTACAATAAGGAGACAACCGAAACCAAACAATTACTGGAAGTTTTAGAATATGGCTTATTATAAAATATTGAAAAGAAGTTAAAATTTATAAATGGTAAGATTTTTTAAATAATTTTGTTTTTAAAGCCCGTTTAAATTCAGCCAAATTCTGGAGATTATTAAGAGCTGAGGGAAATCTATTCCAGATGAGAGGGCCCTGTTACACTAAAAGAACGATCATAGTAAACAGCTCGATTTGACCTAGAAAGTTCGATTAGACGATTACTAACATCTAGATCTGCTGACCTTAGAGTAAGCTGTCGATTGCTTAAGTTTTGTCGGATACATAATAATAATGATTGGATAATTTTTATAGCGCCGCTTTTGTGAGTTATCACCTCAGGGGCGCTTATATAGGCTGGCGCCATTCCTTGCAATGCTTTGAAGGTCATTAAGCAGATCTTAAACTCTATTCTTTCAGTGCATCGAAGCCAGTGAAGGCGATCCCTTAGAAGTGGGGTTATACAGCAATACTTAGATTCACCAAAAATCATTCTCGCCGCAGCATTAAAAACTGACTGGATTCTATTATTTGTTTCTGAGGTAGGCCGGCATATGCACTATTGCAATAGTCCATACGTGAGACGACGAACGAATTTATGAGTGACTTTGCTCCATCAGAGGGAAGGCATCTCCTGATTGATTTTATCTGCCTTAAATGGAAAAAAACAGAACTCACAGCTTTTGAAATTTGCGATTCAAGAGAAAGAATATTTAATTATTGAAGACAATATTAGCGATTTCTAAACGAAAATCTGAAACAGAAAAGGATACGGTCACATCTAGGACTCGAACCCAGGACCCTTGTCTTTCCGGGACACCGCTCTACCAACTGAGCTAATGGGACCCTATCCCCTTCGGTCACTTTTAACTGTATCATACTTCGAATAAGAACTACCAACATTGTCTTCATTTTTTCACCGCACATTTTTATTGGCAATAAAGAAAGAATATTGTCCATAGACCATAGTGAAACCCAGAAATTTTATTTCTGCAGAAGGGATTATATCTGTATCCTGAATACGGATTGGACTGAAGTCAAGGAGAGCTTGCCTTCCAGGGGAAGCTATCCACATAAATTCTGTCTTTGTGGGATTTAGTTTATGTTTATTGACAGACATCCAACTTAAGATTGTGTTAATGAGGCCAACCACATCATTTTTAAGGACGTCTTTTTGGTCCGGAGAACAAAACTTGAAAATCAAACGATCATCTGCGTAGCCTTGTGATTCAAAGCCAGCTGAGTGAATTAGTCGTTCAAGACGATTCGTATAGAGAATGAAGAGAATGGGGCCTAGGACAGAACCCTGGGGAACTCCAAATTCTATGGGAGTTTCAGGTGATGTACGTTTATTGAAAGTTACTGAGGCTACTCGTCCAGACAGGTACGATGTCCTCCATTGGAGTGCATCACCTCGAACGCCAAATTCGGTTTCAAGCACATTTAGTAAAATACTATTGTCTACTGTGTCAAATGCCGCACTCATGTCAAGAACAGATATCAAACCCAACTTACCTGCTTCCATCCCGATGATCAAGTCTGAAACAACTCGCAAAATAACAGTTTCCGTTGAATGAAACCGTCGATAAGCGGATTGATTTTTGGCAAGCAGACCAGCGGAGTTCAAGTACCCCACTAATTGTTTGGCAACGATTTTCTCAAGCAGTTTTGATAGGAATGGTAGGTTGGATATTGGCCTGTAATTATCAGTATTAAGATTTTGTTTTTTTAGTATTGGAGTTATAATTGATTTTTTAAGTGATCCCGGTACAAGTGAATTTACTAGAGACTTTTGGATAATTTCGGTAATTACAGGTGCTATATCCGGGAGACATTTTTTTAGGAGCCAGGTCGGTATGGGGTCTTGAGCGCATTGCTTGTTTGGGCAAGACTTCACAGCACGTATGACATCTTCTTCCGTTACTGCTGCAAAAGTAGTGAAGTTACCAGAGAGCGGAGTTGTTGCTGCGACAGAATTTTTTCGGCTTTACTCCTAAAATATGTCGCAAGACTATCCGCTTCAAGAGAGGAATTAATCTTGATGTTGCTCTCTCCACATAAAGTTTTTATATTTTGCCACAGTTTTCGAGGGAGGGGGTAATGTCAGATATTATATGAATACCCTAAGAATACTAAACCCTGAATGCTATCAATATCATAAAATAATTCGATAAGCAACTAAGCTATGTAGGAAGCATCGGTTCTCCTACTCTAACACTCAGAAATATTTCTCCTACCACGCTCCCGTGGCATTTGACAGCAGAGCATCGACTCTCCCGTCTCCACACTTGGATCGTATTCAGTCAGTAACACTGATAACTACATTGGTCTAGTTGTGCTTGTACTCATTATATGGGTATTGGAAATACAGTGGTAAGTGATTGGACTTCCATTTTTCCCTCCTTCCATATGTTGTCAATTCCTACACATACTGTCACCCAATTCTAACAAACACCTTGTCTCGTTTTAAATCATTTATAGTCTACTTTCATGTTCATCTGAATCTGTAATTCGTAAACAGTTTCTATCTATCTGATATCTTTGTCGGTCTTATCATTCGTTTTGTTGGAGTTGGTTGCTTGTATGTGTTCTTCCAATCACCTCATCCCCTCTTCCTCATATTCCTGGCATTTTTGCTTTTGAATTAAGCACATTGTCGTAATGAAAGGGGATAGTTTTAACATTGTTAACTTCTCATTTTGTATCTGGTATCTACTTTCAGCTATGGAACTTTGTTCATAATTAGAAATAGTAGGCAAGTACAAGTGTCAATTTCAATAAAACTTCTACACGCACATGAGACAAGGAAAAGAAATGAATTGAGACTCCCCTTCAGGAAAAAAACACAGAGTCAAAAGTCATTGATGTACGGAGCGTTGAAGATATTTGGAGAGCTACCAGAAGAAATAAAATCAGAAGAAAACATAAAAACATTTAAAATTAAATTAAGAAAATATGTGATTGATTCATTTTAAATGTGTTACCATAATTATATGTATATTTATATGTATATAAGGATTGTATTAGGACATAGATAACTATGTACCTACTTAAAATACCACAATAAACAATAAACTTCTAGACAAGAAGTACTTGATTCGCCACATGAGACAATAAACATCGTATCGGCCATCGAGGCAACCACACCTCATCTGTAAAAGCTCAATGTTTTATCGAGCTCTAGCCAATCGTCAGTTTCGTTAGCCATGGCTATCGTAGAAATTTGTGATAAAAAGGGACATTTTCACAAGGTTTGTGTATTATTGGATTGTGCAAGCCAAACAAATTTTATTTTAAATGATTGTGCACTACATTTGGGTCTCGACTATTCCAATAAATAAATTTCTATTCTAGGAATTGGACAGTTGTCGGCCATCGCATAGAAGGGACTGGTATCGGATCTGTCCTCTTATTCAAATGACCTTTATGATGGGGATTTCCTTGTGTTATCAAGAATTTGTGCACACATGCCTAGCTAGTTCTCTCACTCATCGGTGAGACTGGGCTCATTTGAGGAATTTAACTTTGGCTGAACCAAATTTATAATTACAGAAGGCAACATTGTGACATTCGCTGATGACACCGTAATACTGTGTCAAGCTGACTCATGGATCAAGGGATTCCTTAAAGCTGAGAAAAGTCTTGCTACCATCAAACGGGTGGTCAAATGGCTCAATGAAAACAAACTAACTCTAAATACCTATAAAAAATACTAAATTCTTGACACACAGCATAACACAAAGAGGTCAACCTCCTCCAATCTTTGTTCTGAAATTACATGACTGCTCTCAATCCTCCTTTGATTGCGAAATCATAGAAAATGTAAAATAAAATATCTAGGAGTCGTAATTGACGATAACTTACGCTGGGATGAGCACATTAACTTAATTACAATGAAACAAAAAAATACCTTTTTAAATAATATCAAAAATATTTTTCCACGCACAATACTAAGATCTATTTATTTTACTCTTTCCCAATCTTTAATCACCATATCACCAATCAGACCATAGTCTACTGTCTCGGGGTAGTTCTGTTCTCTAGATCCACTAGAAAAAGCACAAAAGGCAATTATTAAACTAATTCTTCAAGTTCCATACGTTACAGACTCAGAATTTTTTTTAAGATGCTTGACGTTTTTTCTCAGACAACTCTATGCAAAATCATCTATTCTTCACCTCTTCAAATACAAACCACATATCCCTTTACTATCTCAGTCCTCAAGAATAAACCGGTCTTCAACAAACTTAACAATTAACATCCCGCTAAAGCACACGACCCACGGACAAAGATCCTTTAACTACTACTCCATTAAACTGTATAACTGCATGCCACCCTCCTTGAAACAACCTGCTGACAATTCACCAAGACACCAACTAAAAAAACAGATCACAGACTGAATAAAATCTAAAGGAACACAATTTTTCCAAAACCTATTTAATTTAAGATTTTCATATGTCGTGTTGCGCTAACTCCTTTAGCCAACGTTTCGGACAGCATTGCAGTGTCCATCATCAGGGCAGATGTGTTGAACATGTGTTGACACATTTGCCCTGATGATGGACACCGCAATGCTGTCCGAAACGTTGGCTAAAGAAGGAGTTAGTGCAACACGGCATAACACCCCAAAAACAAATAACAAAAAAAACCTATTTATTCCAAACCAAATATAATAATTAATTTAGTATTTAAAGTATACAACTAACTGTAATATAACTTCTGTTTTACTTTTTTTCCCTCTCAGCTTAACTGATCATTAAGTTCCTTTCATGTATATTTTTTACTTTTCTTTTCATTACTCATAATATAACATTATGAAGTTTAAATTATGTTCTACATTTGTACAACATATCTGTACTATTGTACTACAGAATGTCTACATAACATTTTGATACGTAACTTACCTCAAATTACTACATTGTCTCTATATGAAATTATGATGAACATGTCAACACAGCTTCTAACTTCTAACCTAATAATGTAAAATGCTGCACCATGGGTGGAACTACGGTGGAGACTCCCAAGGAGGATATTGTGTTTCCACCTATGACGGCAGAATAACACCCATGCGAACACCTCGGCACAGCTTCTCCTAGTGAGGTGTTCACAGAACATTACTACCTAAGCTTCAATCGTGAATGTATATACAGTTGCATATCACATTTCATTCTACTACCACGTTATATATATATATATATATATTAGGGTGTCCCAGGACATAAGGAAGAATTTTATTTTCGTGAATTTAAATATGCATACCCTCTTATTTTATTCCATTTGATCCCAATAACTCATATAATAAATATTATTTTGATTAAACACCGGCAACCCGTGCCGACTTGATGCCAAACATATGGTACAGAGTTAATATGGAAGGATTTTCAACTTTCATTTTTGTCGGATAAATAAAATTTTAAAATGCACAAATGTTCAATTATGTAGTATTTTATATTTAAAAATGGTTTATTGATTAAATTTTGTCTTCATAGTTTGTTTTATACAGTCAGGATAAATCTTCCGGTGTTCCTGAACGCATCGTAACAAAAATTATTTTTGTTCCTATTCGACCGTGAGATTAATCCATGAAAATCTTGCATTAACTTAACAGTTCTTTCAGCTGTATCATTCACTACCCTCAGCGGCGACACCTTCTTTCTGACTTCTTGATACGAAGCATTATTTGACCACATCGCAGGGAATTCGTTAAGAAAACTGGCATCTGTTTTCAGACGATCAAACAAATACTATTTCTTGACTGAAATGAAGTTGTAAATATTTTTCTCTGAAACAAAAGTCACTAAATTATGATATGAACAAAAACCTCAATACAAAACATAATTTAAACTACTTAATAAACTTACCATCAAGATCTTCCTTCGATGGGATGTAACGTTTGTTATGGGTTGATAAATTATTTTTTTTGATATTTCGAGCATTTTTATTTTAGTTGTTTGATCCACAGCGTCGTCAAACAGCGATAAAATAGATATTTCATCGGTCAAATACCATAACTGCTTACTGAGCAGAAATAAAGCTGCCATTGAGATGTTTTCATCAATTTTTTCTTAAGCCTTCATCGATTTCAAAAAGCAAAAGTTCTGGTAAGGTGCTTTAACTGCTATAATACATTGTAACCATGGCTTGACATAGGATGTTACTATGAACAGGCAAACGTCTAAAAGTGCCGCCTTATCCTTACCGGTAATTTTAAATTGCGCACACATTAATGATATTTTCAAGGAATAAAGCGCATTTGCCATCCATCGAGCACCTGGAGGCCGAATCTTAAATTTTCTCGCTGTATCTCCTCCTAAAACTATCACACAGAGCTCTAAAAACTCTCAATAGTCATCTCCAAGTATTTTTGTTGTCAGTGCAGTATGGTAAAAGTCAAGCAAATCATCGATTTCGGAAGCGGTTAGGTGCAATGTGAGATTTTCTCTGTAGCACTGAATTTTATCGGGATCAACATTTTTACAGTTATCTCGAAACTTTTTGAAGAGTGGTATGTCAGGGCTTGTAGTCACTTGACTGATTTTTACTTCAATCACAGCTTTTAATACCAACTATGGCTATATTTGGTATATATTGACAGTTAAATTCACTTTCCGGATATTGTAGAACAAAACTTCAAGAACTTGTCCATTAGATGGCAGTTTAGAACCCGATATTTGGTGTTTTACGACTCCTATTAAAAATATACTCTTTTTAGAAGTGCGTAAATCTAACAACATCTTGCCTGAACGAGTGATTTTCGTTTACTAACAAAATAGCAAGTTACTACAAGCTCATCAACACTGCTGGCGTCTTAATATACAAGTACTGACATCTTTCGATGCAAGTCGGCACGGGTTGCAGTTGTCCAAAATAAACGAAAAAAATTTTGTAAGTGTTTTGTCATTATTAAAACAAAATTAGAGAGTATGCGTTCAAAAATAACAACTTTAATTTTTTTGGGACACCCTAATATATATATAGGACATCGATCTGTATTACTTGCACCCAATGTCAATATGTATACCTATAAGTGATAAATAAATATATAATAGATAAATAAATAATAAAAAAAAGAAAATGTCAATCGTAACAACAATTGCAAAAATTTTGTAGTACCAATTACCAATACACCACCTCATTTGTAGTAATTGAATGAAAAAGGGGTGGGACAAATACATTTTATGAGTTTGTATGGGACATTTGTAGTGCATCTTGCCCGAGGTACCTACTCAACTCTAGCATCCACTACTCTATTTGCAAGGAAATGTTTCCTAGGATAGGTGTTTTTAGTGTCCACGGAGATTTGTATTTTTGTTAATGGAATGGAATCTGTTGATAGCGTGTTTCCTGGGATCTGACACAATTAGGTTCAGAGTAGTAGTTTGTTAATAATACCTACTGCGACCTAGAATGTTCGACAATTTCATTATAAGCAGCGCGCAGTACGCAAAGAGCGTTCTAGATTCGCGTCGAAGGCACCCCGGTCTATATAAGTACAGGCGCCCAGCGCTACAGACAGTCTTAGTCACTCAGTCAGTCAGTTACGGAACTCTGTACACTCGCGCTCCCATCATCTGCCGTCGAGGTCCACAGCATCTGTGGTGTCGAGCAGCGCAGCGGCCTGGAGGATTCGCCGCCGACCACCAATTCATCGTCAGCAACAGACCACTCCTACACTGGCTACTCTGCCTACACTGGCTACTCTAGTAGTTTGTTAATAATACCTACTGCGACCTAGAATGTTCGACAATTTCATTATAAGCAGCGCGCAGTACGCAAAGAGCGTTCTAGATTCGCGTCGAAGGCACCCCGGTCTATATAAGTACAGGCGCCCAGCGCTACAGACAGTCTTAGTCACTCAGTCAGTCAGTTACGGAACTCTGTACACTCGCGCTCCCATCATCTGCCGTCGAGGTCCACAGCATCTGTGGTGTCGAGCAGCGCAGCGGCCTGGAGGATTCGCCGCCGACCACCAATTCATCGTCAGCAACAGACCACTCCTACACTGGCTACTCTGCCTACACTGGCTACTCTAGTAGTTTGTTAATAATACCTACTGCGACCTAGAATGTTCGACAATTTCATTATAAGCAGCGCGCAGTACGCAAAGAGCGTTCTAGATTCGCGTCGAAGGCACCCCGGTCTATATAAGTACAGGCGCCCAGCGCTACAGACAGTCTTAGTCACTCAGTCAGTCAGTTACGGAACTCTGTACACTCGCGCTCCCATCATCTGCCGTCGAGGTCCACAGCATCTGTGGTGTCGAGAAGCGCAGCGGCCTGGAGGATTCGCCGCCGACCACCAATTCATCGTCAGCAACAGACCACTCCTACACTGGCTACTCTGCCTACACTGGCTACTCTAGTAGTTTGTTAATAATACCTACTGCGACCTAGAATGTTCGACAATTTCATTATAAGCAGCGCGCAGTACGCAAAGAGCGTTCTAGATTCGCGTCGAAGGCACCCCGGTCTATATAAGTACAGGCGCCCAGCGCTACAGACAGTCTTAGTCACTCAGTCAGTCAGTTACGGAACTCTGTACACTCGCGCTCCCATCATCTGCCGTCGAGGTCCACAGCATCTGTGGTGTCGAGCAGCGCAGCGGCCTGGAGGATTCGCCGCCGACCACCAATTCATCGTCAGCAACAGACCACTCCTACACTGGCTACTCTGCCTACACTGGCTACTCTAGTAGTTTGTTAATAATACCTACTGCGACCTAGAATGTTCGACAATTTCATTATAAGCAGCGCGCAGTACGCAAAGAGCGTTCTAGATTCGCGTCGAAGGCACCCCGGTCTATATAAGTACAGGCGCCCAGCGCTACAGACAGTCTTAGTCACTCAGTCAGTCAGTTACGGAACTCTGTACACTCGCGCTCCCATCATCTGCCGTCGAGGTCCACAGCATCTGTTGTGTCGAGCAGCGCAGCGGCCTGGAGGATTCGCCGCCGACCACCAATTCATCGTCAGCAACAGACCACTCCTACACTGGCTACTCTGCCTACACTGGCTACTCTAGTAGTTTGTTAATAATACCTACTGCGACCTAGAATGTTCGACAATTTCATTATAAGCAGCGCGCAGTACGCAAAGAGCGTTCTAGATTCGCGTCGAAGGCACCCCGGTCTATATAAGTACAGGCGCCCAGCGCTACAGACAGTCTTAGTCACTCAGTCAGTCAGTTACGGAACTCTGTACACTCGCGCTCCCATCATCTGCCGTCGAGGTCCACAGCATCTGTGGTGTCGAGCAGCGCAGCGGCCTGGAGGATTCGCCGCCGACCACCAATTCATCGTCAGCAACAGACCACTCCTACACTGGCTACTCTGCCTACACTGGCTACTCTAGTAGTTTGTTAATAATACCTACTGCGACCTAGAATGTTCGACAATTTCATTATAAGCAGCGCGCAGTACGCAAAGAGCGTTCTAGATTCGCGTCGAAGGCACCCCGGTCTATATAAGTACAGGCGCCCAGCGCTACAGACAGTCTTAGTCACTCAGTCAGTCAGTTACGGAACTCTGTACACTCGCGCTCCCATCATCTGCCGTCGAGGTCCACAGCATCTGTGGTGTCGAGCAGCGCAGCGGCCTGGAGGATTCGCCGCCGACCACCAATTCATCGTCAGCAACAGACCACTCCTACACTGGCTACTCTGCCTACACTGGCTACTCTAGTAGTTTGTTAATAATACCTACTGCGACCTAGAATGTTCGACAATTTCATTATAAGCAGCGCGCAGTACGCAAAGAGCGTTCTAGATTCGCGTCGAAGGCACCCCGGTCTATATAAGTACAGGCGCCCAGCGCTACAGACAGTCTTAGTCACTCAGTCAGTCAGTTACGGAACTCTGTACACTCGCGCTCCCATCATCTGCCGTCGAGGTCCACAGCATCTGTGGTGTCGAGCAGCGCAGCGGCCTGGAGGATTCGCCGCCGACCACCAATTCATCGTCAGCAACAGACCACTCCTACACTGGCTACTCTGCCTACACTGGCTACTCTAGTAGTTTGTTAATAATACCTACTGCGACCTAGAATGTTCGACAATTTCATTATAAGCAGCGCGCAGTACGCAAAGAGCGTTCTAGATTCGCGTCGAAGGCACCCCGGTCTATATAAGTACAGGCGCCCAGCGCTACAGACAGTCTTAGTCACTCAGTCAGTCAGTTACGGAACTCTGTACACTCGCGCTCCCATCATCTGCCGTCGAGGTCCACAGCATCTGTGGTGTCGAGCAGCGCAGCGGCCTGGAGGATTCGCCGCCGACCACCAATTCATCGTCAGCAACAGACCACTCCTACACTGGCTACTCTGCCTACACTGGCTACTCTAGTAGTTTGTTAATAATACCTACTGCGACCTAGAATGTTCGACAATTTCATTATAAGCAGCGCGCAGTACGCAAAGAGCGTTCTAGATTCGCGTCGAAGGCACCCCGGTCTATATAAGTACAGGCGCCCAGCGCTACAGACAGTCTTAGTCACTCAGTCAGTCAGTTACGGAACTCTGTACACTCGCGCTCCCATCATCTGCCGTCGAGGTCCACAGCATCTGTGGTGTCGAGCAGCGCAGCGGCCTGGAGGATTCGCCGCCGACCACCAATTCATCGTCAGCAACAGACCACTCCTACACTGGCTACTCTGCCTACACTGGCTACTCTAGTAGTTTGTTAATAATACCTACTGCGACCTAGAATGTTCGACAATTTCATTATAAGCAGCGCGCAGTACGCAAAGAGCGTTCTAGATTCGCGTCGAAGGCACCCCGGTCTATATAAGTACAGGCGCCCAGCGCTACAGACAGTCTTAGTCACTCAGTCAGTCAGTTACGGAACTCTGTACACTCGCGCTCCCATCATCTGCCGTCGAGGTCCACAGCATCTGTGGTGTCGAGCAGCGCAGCGGCCTGGAGGATTCGCCGCCGACCACCAATTCATCGTCAGCAACAGACCACTCCTACACTGGCTACTCTGCCTACACTGGCTACTCTAGTAGTTTGTTAATAATACCTACTGCGACCTAGAATGTTCGACAATTTCATTATAAGCAGCGCGCAGTACGCAAAGAGCGTTCTAGATTCGCGTCGAAGGCACCCCGGTCTATATAAGTACAGGCGCCCAGCGCTACAGACAGTCTTAGTCACTCAGTCAGTCAGTTACGGAACTCTGTACACTCGCGCTCCCATCATCTGCCGTCGAGGTCCACAGCATCTGTGGTGTCGAGCAGCGCAGCGGCCTGGAGGATTCGCCGCCGACCACCAATTCATCGTCAGCAACAGACCACTCCTACACTGGCTACTCTGCCTACACTGGCTACTCTAGTAGTTTGTTAATAATACCTACTGCGACCTAGAATGTTCGACAATTTCATTATAAGCAGCGCGCAGTACGCAAAGAGCGTTCTAGATTCGCGTCGAAGGCACCCCGGTCTATATAAGTACAGGCGCCCAGCGCTACAGACAGTCTTAGTCACTCAGTCAGTCAGTTACGGAACTCTGTACACTCGCGCTCCCATCATCTGCCGTCGAGGTCCACAGCATCTGTGGTGTCGAGCAGCGCAGCGGCCTGGAGGATTCGCCGCCGACCACCAATTCATCGTCAGCAACAGACCACTCCTACACTGGCTACTCTGCCTACACTGGCTACTCTAGTAGTTTGTTAATAATACCTACTGCGACCTAGAATGTTCGACAATTTCATTATAAGCAGCGCGCAGTACGCAAAGAGCGTTCTAGATTCGCGTCGAAGGCACCCCGGTCTATATAAGTACAGGCGCCCAGCGCTACAGACAGTCTTAGTCACTCAGTCAGTCAGTTACGGAACTCTGTACACTCGCGCTCCCATCATCTGCCGTCGAGGTCCACAGCATCTGTGGTGTCGAGCAGCGCAGCGGCCTGGAGGATTCGCCGCCGACCACCAATTCATCGTCAGCAACAGACCACTCCTACACTGGCTACTCTGCCTACACTGGCTACTCTAGTAGTTTGTTAATAATACCTACTGCGACCTAGAATGTTCGACAATTTCATTATAAGCAGCGCGCAGTACGCAAAGAGCGTTCTAGATTCGCGTCGAAGGCACCCCGGTCTATATAAGTACAGGCGCCCAGCGCTACAGACAGTCTTAGTCACTCAGTCAGTCAGTTACGGAACTCTGTACACTCGCGCTCCCATCATCTGCCGTCGAGGTCCACAGCATCTGTGGTGTCGAGCAGCGCAGCGGCCTGGAGGATTCGCCGCCGACCACCAATTCATCGTCAGCAACAGACCACTCCTACACTGGCTACTCTGCCTACACTGGCTACTCTAGTAGTTTGTTAATAATACCTACTGCGACCTAGAATGTTCGACAATTTCATTATAAGCAGCGCGCAGTACGCAAAGAGCGTTCTAGATTCGCGTCGAAGGCACCCCGGTCTATATAAGTACAGGCGCCCAGCGCTACAGACAGTCTTAGTCACTCAGTCAGTCAGTTACGGAACTCTGTACACTCGCGCTCCCATCATCTGCCGTCGAGGTCCACAGCATCTGTGGTGTCGAGCAGCGCAGCGGCCTGGAGGATTCGCCGCCGACCACCAATTCATCGTCAGCAACAGACCACTCCTACACTGGCTACTCTGCCTACACTGGCTACTCTAGTAGTTTGTTAATAATACCTACTGCGACCTAGAATGTTCGACAATTTCATTATAAGCAGCGCGCAGTACGCAAAGAGCGTTCTAGATTCGCGTCGAAGGCACCCCGGTCTATATAAGTACAGGCGCCCAGCGCTACAGACAGTCTTAGTCACTCAGTCAGTCAGTTACGGAACTCTGTACACTCGCGCTCCCATCATCTGCCGTCGAGGTCCACAGCATCTGTGGTGTCGAGCAGCGCAGCGGCCTGGAGGATTCGCCGCCGACCACCAATTCATCGTCAGCAACAGACCACTCCTACACTGGCTACTCTGCCTACACTGGCTACTCTAGTAGTTTGTTAATAATACCTACTGCGACCTAGAATGTTCGACAATTTCATTATAAGCAGCGCGCAGTACGCAAAGAGCGTTCTAGATTCGCGTCGAAGGCACCCCGGTCTATATAAGTACAGGCGCCCAGCGCTACAGACAGTCTTAGTCACTCAGTCAGTCAGTTACGGAACTCTGTACACTCGCGCTCCCATCATCTGCCGTCGAGGTCCACAGCATCTGTGGTGTCGAGCAGCGCAGCGGCCTGGAGGATTCGCCGCCGACCACCAATTCATCGTCAGCAACAGACCACTCCTACACTGGCTACTCTGCCTACACTGGCTACTCTAGTAGTTTGTTAATAATACCTACTGCGACCTAGAATGTTCGACAATTTCATTATAAGCAGCGCGCAGTACGCAAAGAGCGTTCTAGATTCGCGTCGAAGGCACCCCGGTCTATATAAGTACAGGCGCCCAGCGCTACAGACAGTCTTAGTCACTCAGTCAGTCAGTTACGGAACTCTGTACACTCGCGCTCCCATCATCTGCCGTCGAGGTCCACAGCATCTGTGGTGTCGAGCAGCGCAGCGGCCTGGAGGATTCGCCGCCGACCACCAATTCATCGTCAGCAACAGACCACTCCTACACTGGCTACTCTGCCTACACTGGCTACTCTAGTAGTTTGTTAATAATACCTACTGCGACCTAGAATGTTCGACAATTTCATTATAAGCAGCGCGCAGTACGCAAAGAGCGTTCTAGATTCGCGTCGAAGGCACCCCGGTCTATATAAGTACAGGCGCCCAGCGCTACAGACAGTCTTAGTCACTCAGTCAGTCAGTTACGGAACTCTGTACACTCGCGCTCCCATCATCTGCCGTCGAGGTCCACAGCATCTGTGGTGTCGAGCAGCGCAGCGGCCTGGAGGATTCGCCGCCGACCACCAATTCATCGTCAGCAACAGACCACTCCTACACTGGCTACTCTGCCTACACTGGCTACTCTAGTAGTTTGTTAATAATACCTACTGCGACCTAGAATGTTCGACAATTTCATTATAAGCAGCGCGCAGTACGCAAAGAGCGTTCTAGATTCGCGTCGAAGGCACCCCGGTCTATATAAGTACAGGCGCCCAGCGCTACAGACAGTCTTAGTCACTCAGTCAGTCAGTTACGGAACTCTGTACACTCGCGCTCCCATCATCTGCCGTCGAGGTCCACAGCATCTGTGGTGTCGAGCAGCGCAGCGGCCTGGAGGATTCGCCGCCGACCACCAATTCATCGTCAGCAACAGACCACTCCTACACTGGCTACTCTGCCTACACTGGCTACTCTAGTAGTTTGTTAATAATACCTACTGCGACCTAGAATGTTCGACAATTTCATTATAAGCAGCGCGCAGTACGCAAAGAGCGTTCTAGATTCGCGTCGAAGGCACCCCGGTCTATATAAGTACAGGCGCCCAGCGCTACAGACAGTCTTAGTCACTCAGTCAGTCAGTTACGGAACTCTGTACACTCGCGCTCCCATCATCTGCCGTCGAGGTCCACAGCATCTGTGGTGTCGAGCAGCGCAGCGGCCTGGAGGATTCGCCGCCGACCACCAATTCATCGTCAGCAACAGACCACTCCTACACTGGCTACTCTGCCTACACTGGCTACTCTAGTAGTTTGTTAATAATACCTACTGCGACCTAGAATGTTCGACAATTTCATTATAAGCAGCGCGCAGTACGCAAAGAGCGTTCTAGATTCGCGTCGAAGGCACCCCGGTCTATATAAGTACAGGCGCCCAGCGCTACAGACAGTCTTAGTCACTCAGTCAGTCAGTTACGGAACTCTGTACACTCGCGCTCCCATCATCTGCCGTCGAGGTCCACAGCATCTGTGGTGTCGAGCAGCGCAGCGGCCTGGAGGATTCGCCGCCGACCACCAATTCATCGTCAGCAACAGACCACTCCTACACTGGCTACTCTGCCTACACTGGCTACTCTAGTAGTTTGTTAATAATACCTACTGCGACCTAGAATGTTCGACAATTTCATTATAAGCAGCGCGCAGTACGCAAAGAGCGTTCTAGATTCGCGTCGAAGGCACCCCGGTCTATATAAGTACAGGCGCCCAGCGCTACAGACAGTCTTAGTCACTCAGTCAGTCAGTTACGGAACTCTGTACACTCGCGCTCCCATCATCTGCCGTCGAGGTCCACAGCATCTGTGGTGTCGAGCAGCGCAGCGGCCTGGAGGATTCGCCGCCGACCACCAATTCATCGTCAGCAACAGACCACTCCTACACTGGCTACTCTGCCTACACTGGCTACTCTAGTAGTTTGTTAATAATACCTACTGCGACCTAGAATGTTCGACAATTTCATTATAAGCAGCGCGCAGTACGCAAAGAGCGTTCTAGATTCGCGTCGAAGGCACCCCGGTCTATATAAGTACAGGCGCCCAGCGCTACAGACAGTCTTAGTCACTCAGTCAGTCAGTTACGGAACTCTGTACACTCGCGCTCCCATCATCTGCCGTCGAGGTCCACAGCATCTGTGGTGTCGAGCAGCGCAGCGGCCTGGAGGATTCGCCGCCGACCACCAATTCATCGTCAGCAACAGACCACTCCTACACTGGCTACTCTGCCTACACTGGCTACTCTAGTAGTTTGTTAATAATACCTACTGCGACCTAGAATGTTCGACAATTTCATTATAAGCAGCGCGCAGTACGCAAAGAGCGTTCTAGATTCGCGTCGAAGGCACCCCGGTCTATATAAGTACAGGCGCCCAGCGCTACAGACAGTCTTAGTCACTCAGTCAGTCAGTTACGGAACTCTGTACACTCGCGCTCCCATCATCTGCCGTCGAGGTCCACAGCATCTGTGGTGTCGAGCAGCGCAGCGGCCTGGAGGATTCGCCGCCGACCACCAATTCATCGTCAGCAACAGACCACTCCACTCATCACTGGCTACTCTGCCTACACTGGCTACTCTGCCTACACTGGCTACTCTGCCTACACTGGCTACTCTGAGTAGCCAGTGTAGGAGTGGTCTGTTGCTGACGATGAATTGGTGGTCGGCGGCGAATCCTCCAGGCCGCTGCGCTTCTCGACACCACAGATGCTGTGGACCTCGACGGCAGATGATGGGAGCGCGAGTGTACAGAGTTCCGTAACTGACTGACTGAGTGACTAAGACTGTCTGTAGCGCTGGGCGCCTGTACTTATATAGACCGGGGTGCCTTCGACGCGAATCTAGAACGCTCTTTGCGTACTGCGCGCTGCTTATAATGAAATTGTCGAACATTCTAGGTCGCAGTAGGTATTATTAACAAACTACTACTCTGAACCTAATTGTGTCAGATCCCATGTGTACTCTGACTACCTAATAAAGCCACTGTGATACCACAACCTCTTTCATTCGTCTCTGCCTACCGTCACCCTCAAATACTACAGGACTATACCTGCTAGACAACACTACATTACTAGATCACCTTCACCTTCGTTATTCTGCTCCTCAATGGCTTTGAAGTCCGTAAATGCTAAATGGGAGGCTTTAGGCTGTTCTCCTTATTTCGTGTGATGCGGGTCAGAGGGAAACATACCGGTCTGTGAGCCAGTCCAGGTCTTCAGGTGTTGCCCTCATCAATCCCTGTGGGAAATGGATTTGTTTTCGAAGGAATATGCAGAAATGTGTCATCGCCAATAACCTAAAGAAATACCAACATCTACGAACGCCGAAATATGGCCACAGAGGAGCACCAAGCACCATTCATTCCAATTGTTATTTGTATGTAAATGGCAGACAACGGAGGTGCGGCATCTTTTTCTATTGATAAAATATGTCGTAAAAACGGTGAAATATTAAGGTAATAAAATAGAGATTATGGAATATTGTTAAGCTTCAGTATTTTGGCACTTACCATAATGGTAACTCCATTAATGGAGGACTGAACGCAGTTGGCGCTAACAAAAAAATTTCGAAAGAAGCGAAGTTAGCAGTCCACAATGGTGTGCTGGTACCTACCCAATAAATTGTATGGCAGTGAGGCATGGAACTGGCAGATAAAGGATAAAAGTAGACTGAATGCTGTGAAAATTAGATCCCCGAGGCGTATGTGTGGTAAAACCATGTGGTGATCGTGTGAGAAATGTGGATATCCGCAAAGAACGCTAGGCTGATGTAAGCGTAATGAGTAAGATTAAGAAAGGAACGCTTTGATGGTTTGGGCATGTAGAGCGAATGAACGAAGAAAGAAGTGTAAGGATAATATATGACGTCGGGGACGCCCGAGGAAGACATAGGACAATCAAGTGAATCAATAGAACTCAAGTGGGGCCATGTCAAGAGTCAGAATAATAGAAGAGTGTGTATGAGACGATGTATGAATGTGAATGAGGTAAGGAGTGTGTGCCAAGACCGAGTTGTTTGGCGGTCCGTCCTCTCTGCCTACCCCTGCGGGGAGATAGTTAGTGCCTATTTTATTTCTAATTTTCAAGTCAACTTTAAAAGGGTTCTGAATGCAATAAAAAACTTTTATTATTGTCACTTATTTTATTAAACCTAAATATAATAATTAGTAGGTACTGAACATAATTATAATGGAAGACAAAATACATTATTTGAATTTAAATTACCACACATTCATATGGAAAGATCCCTCCGCTGCTTCCCGCCGAAGGGCACGCTGTAAATAGAAAAGCACAGGTTATAAACAAGAGTAAACGCTGCTAATTAATATACGATAATAATAAAAATATACGCTCGGCTTTTACATGCAAGGTATTCGTAGTCAAATATCGATGGGCAAGTGCACTTTTAGATAAAAACAAGTAAAGCATTTATGAAGATTTTTCACTTTGTAAATAGATGTTTACATTACTTATTTATCTGGAATGGATGAAAAGTGGTTATTAACCATCACGTCGTTTCCCCGCAGGGACAGGCAGAGAGGACGGACCGCCAAATAACTCGGGCACACTCTTGTGTTATTCCGATTCTTGACATGGCCCTTCTGGTTGACTTGATCGTGCCATGTCTTCCTCGGGCGCCCCCAACTTCTTCTACACTCTTTTGTTCGTTCATTCAACTTTTCATGCACAAACCATCTAAAGGTTCCTTTCTTAATCTTACTCACTACGCTTACATCAGCCTCGCATTCTTATTATATTTATTGAAAGTAGAGAAATGTCGAGTAAAGGCGGGTACCTACTCGTCAGCTAGTTTCACATATCTGTTTTTGTGTTTCTAAAAAATAAAATGAGGATTTTTTTAAGTATCTCTTCAAATGTTTGGTAAATCCGGTTGAAAACGGGATTGCAGGCCTTACGAATGAATTATCAGGTTTCCCGATAAACTTACTTCCTGGTAAATTACGAATATATTATCATGATTTCGGAACACCTGTTTATGAAACTTAGAATTTTTTTGTGAATATATTTTCAAGGCAAATCGATAAAACATTGTTAAGCCCCGCATTCCCAATTTATACCGATTTATAACATATTCCTCTTTAACTAAGTTATTAAGTACCAAAAAGGGGTTATTTTTGAAGATAAAATCTATAAATTTGTAATGCAAAAACGGTAATTATTAAAAATTCCTCGATAGAAAAAAAAACACAAAGTAAGCCCCGAAAATTATTAAAAACACGTTTTGTTATGTTATAGAAATAAAAAAGCACAGCGTTTCTTTAAATGCAAATCAAACATTTGTCCAAAGTTTTTTTTCTTTATTTCAAACGAGTCGTGATTTATTAAATATTTTCAAACCATCTTTAAACGCTTACTACGGGGCCTTAATTTGATGTTTTATTAATTAGGTCTGTTCATTTATCGCGAGGGAAAAAATCAATTTCTCTCCGTGTAGTAATTTGATAATTAAACAAAGGAGTAACCAAAAACATGTTAAATGACATATTATAATATTTTCATGTATTCGATGTACGCGTACGAGTGAAGTTTATTGTCCTGTAAGTTGATATCCCCTAAGGTCAAGGTTGCGATATAACTGGGAAGATAACAGGCGTATCTACCAGAACCAGTTTATTGATAATGATGCTTCGATCGTGTTGTATTATGCTTAATTTTGTGTTTATTCGCTACTGTAGATATTGTCAAATCTTTGTTACGTAGCGGTTTAAATCATAGTAAATAATAACAATCGTCAAATTCGCCACACGCTAGTGACATCTAGCAGCGGCCAGAAACGGAATTAATCGCCCACACCGAACCTCAAGAAACCTCAGAATATGCTCGGAATCCTCACCTCAGCGCGTCAACACGCCATTGGGTGCCCAGGGTCGTGCCCAGACTAACATCTGGATATTCATGCGACTCAGCATAAACCCGATTTCGTAACTTAAATTCAGAGAGAGAGATTGAACTTAGTTAGGATTATATTTTGTACCCGTAATGTTTCAATGCCCCATGAGTATAAAATGTATTACGCGTGATAATCCTTTGTATGTTGTAACGTTGCCCATAACTTTAAAACCTTTGTCTTTACTGAACCCCTTGTCCCGTTCTGAATGATGGTAGCAGGAACTGATACCTGACTCAACGCAAGTAAGTAATGTATATATACTCTCAGTATCGCCCAAGTGCTTCAACTGCTCCCAACCGTCTGGAGGCTGAAGGCAGTGTGGAGGGGAAGGAGATGGGAAATAGGAAGGTGGGGATGTACCTGGCTATTCATATCAGATCACCAAACATGACCAAAGCCATTTCAAGTAACGCTTCAATTCACAGTATTATATCCGAGTATTAAACATCTCAATTATGCCAAGTTTTGGATTCAGAATTTATGGTAAAATGAAACACGGTGTAGGTTCAACTATACATACCTCTTCCGCATCTGTTTCCGTAGAAGCCAGTATTCTCACATCTGCATTTGAATCCCGGGTCCTGAGTAATCTGGATGCAAGTTCCTTTGTTCAGACAGGGAGCTCTTGAACAGATGTTATTGCCCCGTTCTGCAATTATTGTCAAACAGCACTGTTAGTTGAATCTCCAAACGTTGTAGAGAATAGACACGATGTATAAATGTGAATGAACAAGGAGTGGTCGTCCACACTTATCCTTCACTCGACATCGACACAGTTTGTGTAGCACACTTTAGTGACATTTCACCCTGAATGCGCTTTTATTATACCTATTTGGTAGGTACTACATATGTAATTAGACGGTCATTGCGGGGAGTTATAAGTATTATAACAAAATTGTTCCCAACATCAGTTTCACATAATGTAGGCAACCAAAATGACACGGTAAGGTAATACAAAATTAATTAAATTAACATTTTTCATTAATTTCTCACAAAGCTGTTGCTTAATTTAATTGTATAATTGTCTTTACAAAGTCTACCATAAACTAGTAACTAATATTAATTATTGCTAATTTAATTGTATAATTGTCTTTACACCTTGTGCCATGACGACGACAGGTAGTGTTTAAACTAGTTACTAATATTGATTATTGCTAATTTATTAAGAATCTCTTCAACTTATAACAATTCGGTTAAAAACGGGACTGCAGGCCAGTGAATTGACAGGTTTCCTAATAAACTTTTGTTAAAATATAAATGTATTATCACGATCTCGGAACACGTCTTCATAAAAATCCTAATATTTCCGCATTTCATCATTGTATATTATCAAGTATATTTAAATGTATATTTCATATTGGGAAATCACAATAGAATTATCAGGAAATGGCCTGAAATCCCATTAACCGGATTACCAACAAGTTGTTTAATAAATATTTTCCAATTATGTCCTACACCTGTATCTAAATTTCGCTAATAAACAATTAGATAATGTTAACTAAGTGTTAATCTCAAGTGACCTACCAGGTAAGTATTGTACTGTATATTATCTCCATAAATAGTTAAGTTATAACATAGATCACTGTAGAAATGTATTATAAGTTTGTACAGCGCCTTTGAGGTGATTTTGCACAAAAACGGCGCTATACAAGTCATCCAATTATTATTATTATTATTAATACATGAGATTTTTAATAAATAGCAATATTCATTTTCCTCCATGCGTGTGTGAGAAATAATTGTTTTTTGACAATGAAAAACATTAAAAAGTGACGCATACACAAAGTTATCGAGTTTTCGATCTAATTCTTTCATTACAAAGTAAATAATATAAAAAAACACAGTATAAATTACTTTCACTTCCTACCCACTGCATGAAGTTACTTTCGAATCAAGGATTTTATGAAAATTAGTTTGTAAAGTGCGGTAATATTGAATCAAGTTGACCTGATATTTATGCAATCTCCTCCTATAGAATTACCATCAGCTATTATATTTTACATAAGTTTTAATTAAAAGTAGTTATTAAGGTAGAATGGCTTATAACAGAAGTATATAATAAAAATAATAGGCCAACTTAATTTAGTTTCCTGGCCTGAGTAGTGGCGGTTTAGCACGTACCTTCAGGGTTCAATCGCATGCGTTGTAATCGTTTGAAAGCGGAAATATACCTGACTTATTTTAACCAGTAATTCCTGGGGTTATTTGCAGTAAAATCAGTCAGTACTGAGTACTGGTCGGATGGGAGGTTGACTGACCAGTTGCTGGGCTGAATGGGTTTGTTGTTATACTCCGAATACTGTCAGGAATCAATGGATTAGCAGAAGTAAGTCAGGAAGGTCTCTGTATATATGTATTACGGTACCTTTGAGTGCGTTTCGGCATTCTTCCTTGGAGGAGTATCTGTACTCGGACTTGCAGCCGAATCCACAGGTACAGGTGTATGAGATGATCTTGCAGCCGTTGTGCGCTTGGTCCATTTCGCAGCCCCATAGCTCACCTGCACACATTCATCATTCACTAAAGTACAAATCTATACGACAAAACATTTATAATATCATTATTGTAATGTTAATTCAGGTCTGTGTTAACCTGACATTATTATAAATCGTAACATATAGTGAAAAAATTACAACGCAACAGATTAACTATTCATCAAATTTCACAGTTAATTTTCAAGTTCTGTGAACGTTCTATTCAAGTTATTTTATACAACCCGTCCTAAGTCTATTTTCGCGTAGATCTTAAATTCTGAACTAATTTTCTAAGAATTGATAAGGTCTTATATTTTGAGATAGTAATAAATATATCTATGATTAGTAGAATAGAATAAATGAGACGTTTCAAAATTCCTTTGAATCAATTTTTAAGTTTTTTCTATTTGAATTAATTGCTAATTGTCATCTCCTAGTTTTTACAAGTTGGGTTCCACAAAGGCTTTGGAGACTGTTCTTTGGCTTTTGTAGAAAAAATAATTAAATCCAGTTCCGTATTTTTAACATTAGCTCAATTTCACTATTTCCATCACGAGCTATGGAGATTTGCAAATTTCATTTGGCTGTCGAAAAAATTAAAAGGTTTTTTTTTTAAATCAACTGAAAAATGTTAAATATAAAAAAAAAATGCTTCAAACGTGGACTGAGCCGAGCATAGATAGTTTTAACACGTCCATATTTTATGAAAGTATTTATTTTTATATGTCATGCGAAATATGTAGTTTTTTTAACGTTCTAACGTTAATAGAAATAATAATTCTTTTCAGTTTGCCTCAAATATTTATACTGGATGCCATTAATAAATATTTAAACTGGATGCCACTAATAAATATTTAAACTGGATGCCACTAATAAACAATTATGCTGGATGCCATTAATAAATATTTATACTGGATGCCATTAATAAAATCCTAAAACTAGCCAAAAAGAAAAATTCATAATTAAGTTTTCTTAAAAATTAACAGAACGGATATGTTTTCGAAATATCTAGTTTTCTCAATTTTTCTATCATTGGAGTAAAAATATAAGTAAAAAATGGTTAGCGTTTTTACAATATTTGATATTTAAAATGAATTTTTTGAAAATGCCTGAATGATAATTTTATTTAGTTTCTAAGACAGTATTTGGTTTTACGGAAAATCAATAAATAAGATGTATATAGCGCATTTTAAATACGCAGAAAATATTGCAAACTGAACAAATTTGTTGAAAGTACTGAAGGGTTAAGGTTAAAGGTAGCGCACATTTTAATGTACGCGTTCATAGATGGCGTTAATTGAATTATTTTATGAAAATGCTTTACAATATTAAGAGGAATTATCTGTTTGGACCCGTACATGCGCAATACATCGGTACTGCATCGGTGTGAATGCAACGTTGAATTCCTAAGTTGTATTCTTGAAAGAATTGAGTTTTTATTAAGATAAAACTATTTATTCACATTGCGTTTGTACGGGTGCAAACGAATAAAATAATTAAAGTAAGTTACGTTTAACCTTAATCATAAAATGAGAATAACACTAGATAATAGATGGAGTAAAATAATATGAGAGTAAATCTAATAAATGATGTTGACTTGTAAGATTCTTATAGGTATCTTTAGCGTATTTGTATATTCAGTATACTCGTATATTTTATATATAACGAACACACTCGGAACAGAGTCGGTGAAATATCTGAATAAATCTAATACACGAGAAGCGATAAGAGTGTGAACTTTTGAACGGATTCGATAGCGGTCTCTTCCGTTAGTGCGTTATCTCTCATATCCTGCAGTACATTCCAACCGACCCTGATATACGGTTCATTCACTCGTTCGTTCACTTCTCTGGGGTACACGCCATGCCGTGCTATGCCACGCCATGCCGTGCTATGCCACGCCATGCCGTGCTATGCCACGCCATGCTCGTGATGTTCGTCTAATATTTGGTCCAAACAACACGCACGTCATTCATAAATACAACTTGACATTGCAAGGATAACATACTATTATTGCAATCGCAAAACTATATTCCACATAACACCTCCCTATTAAAACGCAAATTGCAATGGAGGGTTTAGTGATATAAAATTAACGCTAATAGACAGATATGTTATATTAAAATAGACATAAGGTTTCATTATGAATTCGCCAACTCAACAAGGTGAAGGTACAGTAACAAATTATTTAAAAACATTGATTGCAAGACTGTTTAAAATGTAAAATAATGTGTTTTTCAGAAATAATTATCACTGTGCTCTTATCACTGCGCAATAAGATGTAAAGGGTTAAACAATAATATATACATTTTAAAGATATAATTAGAGTAAGTAGTAAGTAAAGAATATACTGCTCGATGTACGTATTGTAAAGAAATGGAGTGATTAGTATAGATAAATAGGTATAATAGAACATACCGATAGAAAGTGCCATCGCGGTTAGAATGACGATGAAGTGTATTGTGCGCACCATGATCCCGGCTCGTTTGTCTCTGCGCGACGCCTTCACTCGGACTGGACTCCTCTCTGTCTGCGTCGCGTCCTCGCGGCGGTGGCGGGCGGCGGCGGGCGGCGGCTACTGGTTGCCGGCTGCTGGCTGCCGGCAACCAGTAGCCGCCGCCCGCTGGCTGCTGCCTGCTGGCCTGATGGCCTGATGAACTTATGTGTAGAATCCACTTCACTGGGTTGAGCCTGTTCCGAGGTGGCGGGAGTATGATTTCATTTTATGATACGTTCAATATTACAATAATTTGGATTTTATTCTTTCAAAATATGGCAGAAGCCTGAAGAGTTCAATTTCTTTAATACTTTAGTGCGTAGTTCAACTGAATTTTTTAAAATACATTAACTAAAAATTCTACTTATTAAATCTAAAATAAAGAAAACAATTTATATTTTCTCGTAACTATCTGGGACGCACGTACTCTCCCGGCTAATGTATTCCAGAAGGCATGCATAAGCAAGGGTAGTGTAAAAAGCAATAACTTACAGAAAATAATGGAAACGATGCAAAGAATAACGAAATAAGAAAGAAGAGTGATAAACCAAAACCATCTCAACCCCGGCCAGGACACTGAATCAATATAGATATAAATATATATCAGCTGTTTATTGAGCCAGTTTTGGGAAGGAAAAGGGTATGAAGGGTGGGTGGGAATCTAGTTTGCCCAGAAGATAAGATAATATCTATAGGAGACCAGTTGGAGAGGTCATTCCGGGCACCACTGCTAAACCACCGGCCGTGCGAGCCACCTGGGAGGACGATGGCAGGGCTATCCAACAGATGGTTCCCGTTAGATGGCTGCGATACCCAATTTAAGTGGATTCCCGTTTGTACCACTACTTTCGTACATCAATTTTAAACCGTTAAGGTTAAATGCGACGTTCGTTATAATCTACGTGTTTATAGATGGCGTTAATTTAATTATTTTACACTATAGTAAATAATTCATCTAAATACTTTAACCCTCTCCGGACGAATCCCGCGCACTGCGCGGCAAGCATGTTTAGTCGGAATGGTCGTATCCCCGCGCACTGTGCGGTAAAGTGTCCAGACTGTTTGTTTTGAGACATTGGGAGTAAATTCTCTCTTAATTATTATTATACCAGGTGAAACGCAAATTTCCCAATGTTAATAAAAATATTATTTGAATCTCGTATTTTGTCTGTCGCTCACTCGTAAGAGAGTTATTTACTAGGCTGCACCTATCGTTGCATCTGGTATGTTTATCTACCAGCTCGAAGGATTAGTACAGAAGTAAATTGTGACCGTCTTGCATAAATCTTGAGACAAATCTTAATTTCTTTGTTAATTAAAAAAAATAAATTGTTTTATGTATTATCATATTGTATCTTCTAATGTACTCGTATATATTATAGTGAGGATATTATATTAGAACAGGTTGAGCTACTGAACCAGGCTGAAGATGTCAACAGATTAGTGGCAGCACGAATTATTAGTAGCAGATAGAACTAGTAGTTCGGAAGTATAAATCAACATGAAGACAGTTACAGTGATAGTAATTTTCAATCAATGATAGAGTTGATGTCGAAGTGAGAAGAAATCGGAATCTAGGGATTATTTTTTCTATTGAAGTTGACTATCACCGATTGCATCCGGGTCACACTTATGTATCATATTATGTATCCTCTTCTAAATAATATTGAAACCAATTAAGTGTGCAATGAACATTATATTATTATTACTGTTTCTCTATCCATTATCTCAAATGCTCGTTTAAGCTAAATTAATATGGGGTTTTTCGATACCTATTGTATTATAATTAGAACCCTCTCAAAACTTTTAGCAATATACGGTCGTTAATTGATTTTCTGGAATATCCTACAACTACAATTTTTTGTCAGATTATTAATAGAAGGATTAAGTATCAACTTGAAATATCATTCCCGTGCCAATCTACACAAACCATTGTACCAAAACTAAAGATATTGTCAATCTATTTGCTGAATTTTTCAAAACTGTATATGAGGATGATTTCTCCGTTGATAGTGTTCCTGACTTTGTCACTGATATTAACTTGCAACTATCTGAATTAGTAGACGTTACCAGCATTTTATACAGTGTTGAAGTTCTACAAAACTGTATATGAGGATGATTTCTCCGTTGATAGTGTTCCTGACTTTGTCACTGATATTAACTTGCAACTATCTGAATTAGTAGACGTTACCAGCATTTTATACAGTGTTGAAGTTCTACAAAACTGTATATGAGGATGATTTCTCCGTTGATAGTGTTCCTGACTTTGTCACTGATATTAACTTGCAACTATCTGAATTAGTAGACGTTACCAGCATTTTATACAGTGTTGAAGTTCTACAAAACTGTATATGAGGATGATTTCTCCGTTGATAGTGTTCCTGACTTTGTCACTGATATTAACTTGCAACTATCTGAATTAGTAGACGTTACCAGCATTTTATACAGTGTTGAAGTTCTACAAAACTGTATATGAGGATGATTTCTCCGTTGATAGTGTTCCTGACTTTGTCACTGATATTAACCCTCTTCTTGGCACCGATAGAATTAAGCATCACAAAAAATATTTTTTTACATATTTGAAGTCTGTTAGGCTTCAGATTCACAAAAACAAATGAAAAATATTTTTATTGTTTTTTATATAGTTTATTTGGAGTTGTATCCTATAGGATACATTGCCAGGTTGTTACAAATCAAAATTTAAAAAAAATTACTATGGAAAATGAAAAATTATGTCTTAAAAGCTAATTAAAACTATTATTTTGTGAGATATGATAGGAAGCAATTTCTCTTATCAGTAAAACAAAGCCTTAGGCCACATTTTATGCAAAATACAGACGTTTGTCCAGAATTGCATAGTCGGCATCTTCCTTTTTCTTTATGTTCCGGAAAATGTCCGGAAAAAAAAAAAAGTTATCAAACCGGACTTCTCATCATCCGGCCTGGCCTTTACCGGATTATTTATTTTGTTTGGTGGCGTTGTGATGTTTCCGATAGGACGGCCACGTATTTTGTTTTTGTAAAGCAGACCATTTGCAATTTTTAGACGAAAATCCTTCAAACATATTATTTTTTTGCTTCCTTCTTTTTGTAGGGCCACTTCACGCCGGTAAAGTAGCCATGCGTTGTTGATAGATATATCGAGTAATTGAGAAAATATCGCCATATACCAACGATGTGTGCGAAAAGTGCATCGGTACAAAGCTATCAACATATCGGCTAAGTCGACACCACCCATATGGGCATTGTACTGCTTTATTATTTCGGGGCAGGTGACGTCAATTTTTTTTTTGTCCTGTTTGCTATATCTTTGTATTGTGGATAATGGGTGTGAGTCTACAAATGAACTTCCAATAATGACAGCACGATTGTCAAACCAAGTGACTGCAGCCCACAGACATATGAATATTCATATGTCTATCCTGCAGCCAATTTTTTCTTCTCATCCGTCATTTGATGAAAAGCTCCTCTTCCAAGTCTCTTGAGTTGTTTATCAGGTTTAAGTTTACATCCTCGTAATCGATTTCGCCGCATGGTGCCCAGACCTAAAATTCCGTACCCATGACGAAGATGATGCAGAAGTTCAAAAGAGGTAAAAAAATTGTCAAAATATATAACAGAGCATGCCGCATTGGGAATAGACTTACTGAGAGTCAGAACGACTTTCGCCCCCATTCCAAGATTTTCTTCGTAGTTTGAAAATTCACAACCATGAAATGTTGCCTCTCCACCATACATCAAGAAGTCATATACTATGCCCGAAACCCCCGATCGGACAAACATTTTAAAGCCCCATTTTTTTAGGTTTGCTCTTTATATATTGTCGCCGGGAACCTGCTCTTCTTCCTTTGAATGGTATCATCATTTCGTCGACAGAATTTTTTATCTCTTTTTCAATTTTTAAACAATTCTGCTTTACCAGTTCAAAAAGAGGCATTATTTTAAAATAAACATCCCCATCAACATCCTCATTGTCAACAAAATGAAGATATCTTCTGATGGACTGGTATCTTTTAAGTGGCATGATACTTGCCACTTGCTCAATTCGCATTTTTTCAGACCAATAATCAGTGTATGCTGGTAGTTTTATTAGGCCCATTAAAATTTCAATGGCCAGAAAGTCACATATCTCACTGTAGGAAGTATCAATGCATTTGCTTGATGATTGTGTGGAATACAAATTGGTGTTACAAACTAGGGCGATTTTATCTTCTCTGGAGATGTAAAATGATTGTCACATATGTCTACTTTTGACATAAAATCTTTCTCTTTCCAATCAAAGTTCATTTTTTCTTACGATTAACATGTCGACGTGTACGTAGTTCAGCGCTTGAGGTGTTTGCGGAAAGATCAGCAACATGAGCCATTGGTTCATTATCTTCCTCCAATGCATCATGAACAATTCCAAAGTTTGATGAGCGCACTGCAGATGAATCATCTTGTAGTTCATCATCTTCGTCACTTTCAATATCAGAATCTGCTCCCGATATTGGTATTATAGTCAGCATTTCTTCAATTTCGCGAGGCTATGGAAAAAATCATAATATATAGATTTCAAAGGGGTTTACTACATAATACAATAAACAATAAATACTTGACATTGTACATAAGATAATATAAACTCTTAATAACTTGGCATTGTATCTCAGGGGATACACATTCAATCAAATGTAATTCACTGCAGACTTGGCGGTGTATATTATAGGATACACACCATTTTGGAATGTAATATAAACAAGATTTGTCACATATGTTACTCAGTATATATTTTTTATTATTCTCTGAACCCTTATAAACACGAATTCATTCCTAAAATAACTAAATATCTAATAATGCAAGTAATAAATAAAGATAACTTACAGACAAATTAGTTGTGCGTCTTCTGTTGGCAGCCATCTTGCAGCGGTATGAGTTTGAACTGTCACTGTTCTTCTTAATTAAACATTAGATGGCTCTAGTGGCACTAATTATCAAGTTGAGAACATGTTAAAGCAGATTTCATTAAAATCTGTTTTACCCATGTACCAGTTTAAGTGGGAAAAAATTATGAAAACTATGTATACTATAGGATACATTGCCAAGAAGAGGGTTAACTTGCAACTATCTGAATTAGTAGACGTTACCAGCATTTTATACAGTGTTGAAGTTCTACAAAACTGTATATGAGGATGATTTCTCCGTTGATAGTGTTCCTGACTTTGTCACTGATATTAACTTGCAACTATCTGAATTAGTAGACGTTACCAGCATTTTATACAGTGTTGAAGTTCTACAAAACTGTATATGAGGATGATTTCTCCGTTGATAGTGTTCCTGACTTTGTCACTGATATTAACTTGCAACTATCTGAATTAGTAGACGTTACCAGCATTTTATACAGTGTTGAAGTTCTACAAAATTAAACATTATACATTCTGTAATGTAGACGAAAGTACTCTGTACTTGAAATACTTGACATATGCATCATTTTATACAGTGTCGAAGTTATACAAAATTAAACATTTTACATTCTGTAATGTAGACGAAAGCACTCTGTACTTGAAATACTTGACATATGCATCATTTTATACAGTGTCGAAGTTCTACAAAATTAAATATTCAATAATATATAATTATGTATTCTGTAATGTAGACGAAAGCACTCTGTACTTGAAATACTTGACATAGGTACGCATCATTTTTCACCAAAAACTCAGCTTTCTATCTCATATAACTTTTATTGCTAATATGGCTACGAAAATGTTGTGTTTTAAAGTAAGGAATTAAAAAATAATCACATATTAAAAATTGATGTTGAAATCACGTTGATTCACTTTCATGTTCCTACCATTATATTAAGGTTTCCTAGTATGTATTATTGCGATAATTATACTACGGTTTCAGGCTACAATTATGTTATAAATAGATGTTGAAATCACGTTGATTCACTTTCATGTTCCTACCATTATATTAAGGTTTCCTAGTATGTATTATTGCGATAATTATACTACGGTTTCAGGCTACAATTATGTTATAAATAGATGTTGAAATCACGTTGATTCACTTTCATGTTCCTACCATTATATTAAGGTTTCCTAGTATGTATTATTGCGATAATTATACTACGGTTTCAGGCTACAATTATGTTATAAATAGATGTTGAAATCACGTTGATTCACTTTCATGTTCCTACCATTATATTAAGGTTTCCTAGTATGTATTATTGCGATAATTATACTACGGTTTCAGGCTACAATTATGTTATAAATAGATGTTGAAATCACGTTGATTCACTTTCATGTTCCTACCATTATATTAAGGTTTCCTAGTATGTATTATTGCGATAATTATACTACGGTTTCAGGCTACAATTATGTTATAAATAGATTACACACAATTGGTAACTATTATTCTATGTAAGCAGATGTTTTTAATTTGCTTAGCATAGAACGTCTATACTTTCTATTTTTTTTTAAACTTCCGATTTTGTTGTCCGGGTTAAATCTTCCCCAAAGGAAAAACTTAACCCTTCCACTCACTTTTCCACAAATGATCATCTAGTCAATCAACATTATGTAAGTGCATTATATAAGCAAAATAAATACAAAACAATACAAGAACAACATGTCAAATCACCAGAGATCAAATGGGAAAATAATTCACCGTCTCCAGATATTTTCATATCAGAGGGTTCGGCTCGGTAGAACTCCTAACTGGACCTATAAATCCTACTGATCCCTCAACATAAATATTTAAAAAATCTTTTGTTATCCTACATGTATTCAAAATGACCGACTTTTGCATCTTTATATATAATTTTTTTGATAGATCTAATACGCCTAAATTTTTAATTAGAGAGCTAGGTATAATGCCAGTAGCCGAAATAACGAATGGTAATATTTTTATAGTCTGAGAATGCCAAATTCTTTTTATTTCATTTCCTAAATCTGTGTATTTTCTTATTTTTTCACTAACAGATTTTTGAATATTACAGGAATTTGGAATAGCGACATCAATGATATAAGTTATTTTTTTAATTTTGTCATGTAAAACTATATCGGGTCTACTATGACTAATCGCTCGGTCTGTTAGTATAGTTTTATCATAATATATTTTATAAAATTCGTTTTCTAAAAATGAATTTGGTTCGTATTCATAATATGGTACTACATTACGGCAGTCAATCAAGTTATGTTTAATTACCAAATTTTGGTGAATTATTTTTAAAACTTGATTGTGTCTAAATGTATACTCGGACGGTGCTAATATAGAACATCCCGATATAATATGTTCTATAGTTTCCGGAAAAGTCAAACATTTTCTACACAAATCATCAATTTGATTTGTATCTTTGATTATATGCTTTCTATAATTTTTAGTATTAATGACTCTATCCTGAATGGCAAGCATAAATCCTTCTATTTCTGCGCTCAACTCTCCAATACTCAACCATTTGTTTGACGAAATTTTGTCAACATACGTTTGGTTGAGATAATTGAAGTGTTTTGCGTGTAAAATTTTATTTGACCAGGAATCTAATAATTCCTGGTTGGGATTTATAAAAATGTTGGCATTCTCATCGTATAAATTTAAAGGTGTAATATTTCTATCTGCCTTGCAAATTATTTTGTGCATTTCTGAGCTATGAGCTTTCCTATGGAAAAAAGTTCTTAGCATTTCTACCTGATTATGTTTCAAAGAAGTTATTTTGACTATACCTCTACCTCCTAAATTTCTAGGTAAATTAACTCGTTCTATAGCTGAATTTGGATGATGGCAATTAAACTTTGTTAGCGTAGTTCTAATTAATCTTTCTAAGTTATCTAAATCTGTATTAGACCATTTAATTATGCCAAATGAGTACGTTAATAGAGGTATTGCCCAAGTATTTATTGCTTTTACTAAATTTTTAGCAGATAGATTGCATTTTAAAATTTTCCTGATCCTAGTTTGAAATTTAATCCTAATATCATTTTTAATACTACTATGGTCTAATCTATTTGATTGTGGGTATCCTAAATACTTATAAACCTCATCCCTTTTCATACTAGTAATTTGGAAATTTCTAAATATACTCTCGTCCCCATCTACAATTTTGCCTTTCTCTATATGGATCGTTCTACATTTATCTAAACCAAAAGTCATTTTGATATCATCTGAAAAGTTTTTAACTACCTCGATCATTTTCTCTAAATTTTGTTCAGAATTCGAAAATAATTTTATGTCATCCATATATAATAAATGCGAAATTGTACTACTCTCCCTTGTATTACCCTTAACTTTTATTCCAAACTTGCTTTTAATTAACATTTTAGATAGAGGATTCAATGCTAAACAAAACCAAAGAGGACTCAATGAGTCTCCTTGAAAAATTCCTCTTTTAATTGAAATGCCCGGTATTACTATTTTCTTACCTTTTAAATTGATAAGTAAATTGGTATTCCAAAAGGACATAATATTTTCCAGAAAGCTAATAATAATGGG
Organism: Hesperophylax consimilis; assembly: GCF_061612785.1. NCBI lineage: Eukaryota > Metazoa > Arthropoda > Insecta > Trichoptera > Limnephilidae > Hesperophylax > Hesperophylax consimilis. Next base: position 30,408,366 of record NC_142858.1, on the reverse strand, counting down.
GTTAATTTTATATATATTTAATACTTCGATCAGCCACGAGTGCGGGACACTATCGAAAGCCTTTTGGTAGTCTATATAGCAAGTATGTAAATTACGTTTTCGAGTTTGAATCTGTTTTAGAATTACAGAATCAATAACTAATTGTTCTTTACATCCCATATGTTTTCTGCGACAACCTTTTTGTTGTTCAGATAAAATATTTTTTTCATCTAAATGAGTATATATTAAATCTGTCAAGCAAGAGGTTAATATTTTGTATATTGTCGGTAAACATGTAATGGGTCTGTACTGAGAGGGATTATTAATATTTTCGCTTTTGGGCAACATATAAGTAATGCCCTTAGTTAGAAAATTTGGAAAATTTTGTGGTTGACTGACAAATTTTGAAAGATTTTTTGCCAAAAGAGGATGTAAAGTAGTTAGACGTTTGTACCAAAAATTATGTATCCAATCGCAACCCGTGGCTTTCCAATTATGAGTATTTTTAATAATTTTGGTTAACAATTCAACCGATATATTAGAAAAACTCATTTGTTCAATGCCTGAAAAATTGAGTTCTTCATTTTCTATCCAGGGACTTGACTCGTTATGTTTTATATCTTTACTCCAAATTTTAGTCCAAAAATCGCGCATATCTGATTCAGATGGCAACGGAATATTATTATTCGAAATAATATTATAATAGATTAATAATAGATTACACACAATTGGTAACTAAACTATTATGCTATGTAAGCAGATGTTTTTAATTTGCTTAGTATAGAAAGACTAAACTTTATATAATTAAATAGATTACACCCAATTGGTAACTATTATGCTATTTATGTGAATAGCATAATAGTGAACGGATGTTTTTAATTTGCCTAGTATAGAATGTATAGAAAGCTGTACTAATTAAATATTTTACCAGCGCAAGAGGTCACTGCATGAATATTATCTGTACTTATATCCTCTATGGAATGTGTGGGATTGCACTAACCTCCCCACATCCTGGAATAAAGAATTTATTATTATTATTATAACAGGTTTCTTATTTCTTCATTTCATTAACTAACTTTACACTAATGCATATTCTTTTTTGAAGTGAAACTTCTTTAGGCGCGTAATGGATTTTCGATGGACGGAGTAAAACCGAGTCAGGATCGACACGAAAATGCGGGTACCCCCACCACCGCTCACCGTTCACTGTCCCTCTCTCACCATATGCGCTTGTTGAGGTGGGGGAGCCGCTCACGAACGTTCTCTCTCTTCTCTTCTTTCCTCTCTCTCAGACACCAGCGAACTGCGCCACGCCAAGCATCAGCTGCTTGGTTAGTATACTGCGTCGTGAGTGTAATACGAGTGAAATACGTAATTGATTGTGGTTCATACGGTTTAACAAAAGAAGTTTCACTTCTGTCTTGCGTAGGCTTGACACACCCACTTTTTTGACTAGTTTACTTATATAATTTAAACATTTTTTTCTTTCTATACTGTACTTTGGTTTTCAGTAACTATCATATATGTAAATAGCACTATTGCCGTTAATCTCTAAATAGTATAAACTGAAGTCGCTATCCACATCTGTCTGTTTGTGCGCATAGATAGTTCTTATAAACGATTTTGATAGGGTTTTAACCATAATGTAGAGAATTTCTTTAGAAAGGTTAATATATATAATACATGTGTATTATATTTATAAAAAGAAGAGAAAAGTCGGCGTTTCTACTAGAATTCACGATCTCAAAACTTTATTCCAAATCATTCACAACCCCGGCCAATGTCGGGTACTGGTCAGCTTGTTCTAAATAAATAAACCACTTAAATTATTATTAAATAACTGTTTTCATATCGGATACCTAACATAGTAAAAATACATTATTTTTAATGAGTTCTATTATAATATACACATGTCCGGGGGTAATAAAGTGCACTAATTTCGGGAGTCGATTCAATTTATGCAACTTTTTATAAATTCCATAGTTTTTTTCTTTACCCCCGGTAATAAAAGGTTAATAAAATAATTAAGTAAACGCTATCTATGAACACTTATAACGTAAGTTTACGTTTAAACTTAAAATGAAATAGTTACTGGCGTAAAGCATACATATTTCAACAGGAGGAACTTAAATAAATATAAGGCCGATTTTATTCCTGTACCTTGGCCTGGATTGAGGTGGTGTTGATGAACGCAGTCCGTGGAGGATATTGGATGCTTTTGTATCCAGAGGGTCTTCAGGCGTCGGTGGGAGATTATGTGGGAGGGGGGGGGGTGGCGGCAATAAATAGAAATGCCTGATACGTAAATTTGAATGAAAACCAATATCTCCATTCACTTAGTATCTTTGGTTCCATCCCATTTAGCATGCGCTCTGTCTATTTTAAACTGCCTGACTTCAAATATTGCCATTGCATGAGATCGAAATGTAATTACTTTGTGTTCTTCTTTACACTATGAGTGACTGAAAAAAAAAAAAAAAAAACAAGAAAAGACAAATATGAAATAAATTGAGACTGCGAAGAGATGAAATTTTTAGATACCTCACAATAGTCCCAACTGCATTTAGACTCACCCGCTTTTACCCGTATCTAGTTCGCTTGGTGAGGTAAGCATTTATTTGTTGATGTTAAATGTGTCGATATATAGACTGGTTTACGCGGTCCGGAGAGGACTATGGAGCTCGTGTTGATTTTTTCTTCGTTAGGAACAGCATTAGACAAGAGTCGGCACGCTCCCATATTCCATATCTCCTTCGTTTCTATTATCAATGGGTAAAACCATGCAAGCAAATACTTTTTAAAAAGCTCTAATGTGGTATTCACAAAAAATGAACGATTATTAGTAGTGTTGCTAGTATCCTTCTTCCATATTACTGTCGATCAAATGTACGCCCCTACATACATACCGTGTAATATACGTATAACCTGTGCAGCACGGCCATATAGCACGGTATATTGACGACATATTTTTCTTTGTTTCTGTTATCTGCGGGTAAAACAAAGTAGGCAACTACAAGAAAACTAAAATTATTAAAATATTAAAAATTACAATTTTTACTTTCGAAATTGATGAAATTTTCCACACTTGACCAAGAAGAAAAAACAAAACAAGAAGGTCACTGTCTAAGTCTTACGATAAGCCCGGGAAACGTCGGGGATTTCAGCTAGTTTATAGTAACAAAAACATGATGGTGTAATTCTAGAGTAGGTGGCACTCTCAGTAACACCGCTCTTGTGAAAAAGACCACCACCAGTATTGAGAATTGGTACATTGATTGAGATGTCAGACACTTTTACAATCGTATTATTATTATTTTAAATTGGATTCATTAGATTTGACTTGAGGACGAAACTTGACCTTGTTTAACATTCGAATCACAGCGCTTAAATACTACTTCATTTTATATTGTCACACTTTATTCCGACTGAAGATTCCTACTTACCTTAAGATGCATGTGTAAAACGCAATATTTAAGGGCAGTTTACGTATAACGCAGAACAGTCCTCAATCTATCGTTTATATCGAATAACCAAATGTATTCAAATCATAGAGTAGATATAAGTTTCTATACATATTAAAACAGCACATCTTACACAAATATTTATGTAAGCCACATTATAAACACTTTTTTTAGCCATTTTGTTTAACAACAATTAAAAACTACCCCCTCACAGCGATATTCGTCTAAAATGTGCTGTTTAAATACATATATAAACCTTTATCTACTTTAAATTTATATAATATATGTGTACAAGGTTTTTTTTATTTAAACCAATTATTCCAGATTGAGAGTTTTATAATATTACTTCCATTGGATGAATAATTTATCGCTGTCTGGGCGAGTGGTTTCATTGGGGAAAATTTATTAAACAGAAGTAGTAGAGCTCACTAAAATAAAAAAAAATGAAACAACATTTAAAAAAACGCAGCAAACTTTTTATAAATTTTAAATATGCACTGAAAAGTATAAAATAATGGAATTATCAACAATAACCATCAACAAAAAAATTTTGCTCGGTAATAGATTGCCCGAAGGTTGGTTTTGCTGCAAATTGTTCCGGACTTCCGACTGAACTGAACTGTTTTCAACGCAGTATGTAGAAGAAATAAATACTCTTCTTTATCTTTCTCGAAGTCTTGCTAGCAGGAATCATTGAGATTAGCACCACTTTGGCATACTAACGGTGAAATCTGAGTACAGAATTTGGTGAAATTAAACACATTAAAAAGCTTTCCCGAATTTACATAACATGTTTAAAGTTTTATCAGAATTCACGTTTTTTGAAGAGAATTTTTAAAGGGTAAATTAACTTTTTTATCTCAAAAAAAAAACATCTGCAAAAGTCGAATTCAAACTACACAATTCGTATAAAAATATTATTCTTAAATCAGGTACAGACAAAATTCCAATAATTTAACAGACACAATATGCATATTATATTGGAGTTCAGAAGGTGTAGAGAAGTGTCATTGCTCAGGCCATCTGGTCCGTGGCGTACAGCGGCACGAAGGGCGCGCCAGGTCCCTCTTGGATCCAGTTGTCCGGGCTGAACTTGGCAGAGCGCTCCACCACGTGGAACGTGTAGGCGGGCCGGCCCTTGGAGGACTTGTTCTTGCCGCTCTGGTGCACCACCTGCCCGTGGATGATTATGCAGTCACCTTGAAACCAGCAAAATAAAAACTACTTATATGTATTTGTAAAAAGCATTAACTTTGTGGCTCGACCACTTTAATTTTATTTAAACTATACCGGTTTCAGAAGAACCCTATCAGAAAAATATACGATACAAAATATTGACATACAAAACTTTAGGTGTATGAGGGAGAGGTAGACAAAATGGAAAGTGTAATTACGGGATTTCCAGGAAGAACAGGGCGGTTAGCTGGAAATACACCTAGAATCGGACTAAACGATACATTCATTGGGTTATTCATTATACTAGATTTATTTTTTAGGAATTTTCTGATTTCAAGTGCTTCTAAACTATCAATTTTTTGCCTTTATTATTACGGTGAAGAATTTTAACCCCTGTCTCTTTTTCAAAAGTATGATCCGTGGAAATGAGATGATTTGCAAACTCTGAAAAAATATTTTTATTTAAACATCTTAAATGTTTCGTGGTTCTAATATTTATATTTGCTGCAGAACGATGGACAATCATTGCAACATAGTTGGTGAATGCCTGACTGGTTAAATATATGATATCTATATATAGTATTGTTAAGGAAACTTTTCTATTAAATACAGAATGCTGAGTTTAGATGTACTATTGTATAATTCTACCAGCAGTGTACAAAGTGTAAAGTGTTCCCAAATTATATTAACGGTACATTCAAGAAAATATGCATTACTTTTCTAATTTTGAATAATTTGAAAAGTCCTTTAAAACAAAGAAATGAGATTCAACTTAAAATCATGTCACTTCACACTGAACTAGTGCACGATCTACATCCAGTCGTGTGGGTTTTATTCGATGATAAAGTAAGGATGTATACCTCGGAAAAGGCGTTCAAAAAGCAAGTGAAATAAAATAAAATAAAAAAAACTGCAAAATCTTTGTAAACCTAACTTCAGTAACCAGATAACTATACATAATACTATCAAACTATCCGATACCACACAAACATACACATACACCTCTCCCTCATATGCATAAAGTTTTTTGTAAATATATATATTTTGTATTATAGATTAATTAGTTTTTAATATTCTCCTGATGAAGGAAGGGTTCTTCCAAAACCGGTAAAGTTTAAATGAAATAAAGTAGTCAAAAACAAATTATTTTTTTTTTATTACAACTTATACGGATTGACATAGATTGAAGACAAAAGGAAACTTATTATTTTTGTTAACTACAATTATAAAAAACCTCTGTATTGTGTAAAAAAGCCCGTCAAGGGGGTCTACATGGACGATCGATAAGATATTCACGAAATCCGTCATCTATGGTCAGTTAGCGATATTTGCGAGCAGGATCAGAATATAATTCTGACAGTCGGTTGACAAAAGCCGCTACTTTTAGCGCGGCCTGCAAGGTGCATGATAAGCTGTCAATATGCCAAACTATTTGGATAATGTCGTTCATTATGCAAAATAAATGGCTTATGAATAAATGGGGGAGAACCAATTAAGCTCTTCGAACTGAAAGAAATAGTACACGATCCGTTTAAATCATCGGAGTCGCGATCAATTGATTCGAGAAACAAAAGTTGTTAGTTATGACTAATCACCTCGTGAACTAATTAACTATAACTATAAATAGGAATGTCATTTCATAGAGAGATGCGCCAGTGTTGCCAGCGTATATCAAGTTCTGGTTTGCACATCGATAGTGCGACCGTGCCAGGGAAATCGGTATAAAATCATCTGATATTGCAAAGTTATCGATTTAACTCTGCTAGACCCCTAGAGCGTTGATAATTAATAAACAGATAAGGTGAAAAGAAAAATAGGCCCGAAATCCTTTCCTTATTATCTCATTTTGCTTCTATTCGGATGTATTGAACCTGATAGAAAAATAGATTAGATTTTTCTTCAATGTTCTGTTTTGTAATAAAACCTTTCATATGATAAAATAATCCATTGAATGAACGCAGCGGGCATTCTTTGACCACGTGTTGGGTGGTCCAACGCACCGCATTCATACAGGCCCCCCCTGTGCATCACTGGCTTGCTGTCCTAGATGTTCCCATCTATACGAAATAAGAAGAATCCGTTCAATAATAACCTTTCTTGACCGGCAGCGGCGTGAAGTTGGAGGCCGGGTAGAGCGGCGAGGGGCGGTCGTACACGGCGAGCTCTCGCTTGTCGGGGACCGGGAGGCGCGTGTAGCGGCGGTGCACGCCCGACTTGTGCGAGCCGCTCGCGAACCACAGGCAGCCGTTCTCCACGGTAGCGTCCTCAAGCGCGATCCAGAAACCGATCGCCGTCTCCGGCTCCGTAGACAGGTAGGTGGCGTCTTGGTGAGGTGTCACTGAAAGGTGAAGTAAATGTTCGTCAAAATTACATCAGGGCAGATGTGTTATAAATAACACATCTGCCCTGATGATGGACACTGCAATGCTGTCCGAAACGTTATCTAAAGAAGGAGTTAGCGCAACACGGCATAACACCCCAAAAACAAATAAAAAAATATTTTTAATTATTTCATAAATAAATAAATATTTATTTTTTTAAATAACTTGGTGAGTAAAACCTCAAATTGTAATATTTAATTATTGAAGACAATTTTAGCGATTCCTTAACGAAAATCTGAAACAGAAAAATCAGAAAAGGATACGGTCATATCTAGGACTCGAACCCAGGACCCTTGCTTTGCCGGGGCACTGCTCTACCACTGAGCTAATGGGACCCTATCTCCTTCGGTCATATTTAACTGTATCATACTTCGAATAAGAACTACCAACATTGTCTTCATTTTTCTCACCGCACATTTTTATTGGCAACTATCTTTATGTCTTTATGATCATACATAAAGATAGTTGTCAATAAAAATGTGCGGTGAGAAAAATATTATATTGAATAACACAAAACCTGTTAATGTGGCAAAGGTAGGTACTTATCACAGATTTTTGCGCTTAACGACACAAGAAATATTTTTTAATAATTAAGTTAAGTTGACAATAAATTAAGTACTTTTTTATTCGGAAGAAGTATGAAAATCTGATATCAATCAATCAATCGTGGTCGAGGGGTAAATGTTGGCCTCACTGGGTGGCTTACCCGTGCTGAGGCCTCCAATGTAATATATCATTGAAGAAGAAGATAATACTAATATATCTAAACGAACCATGAATTAGGAAAAGACACAGAAGAATAAGACGATAACGGTCACAACTAGGAATCGAACCCAGGATGTCTTATCTCACCGGGAAAGTCGTTTTAAACCACTCGACCCTTGGGACCTATTTATTAAACATCATTTTTGTCAATATCATTTTTCAAATACAGAATTAACCACACCATCCTAAATAATTTTTCCCATATTTTTGACAGCTACCCTTTTCAAAGTTTCTAATGAACCTGGTTTGTAACCTAGATATGGTCTCGGATAAACATATCCAATTTTGTAATTGTATGGGATACATCGAGACTTTGTTCAAAAGTCTTAATGAATATTCAGGAAAAACTTTTTATTTTAACTTACTTTAAATGTTAATGTAATGTATCATCAACGTAATATATCATTGAATATAACGGTCACAACTAAGAATCGAACCCAAGATCTCTCGTCTCACAGGGACAGGCGTCAAAAACACTCCCTAAAAAGGGTGCTAAAAATATGGTCACGTAATGGAACCAACGGATTCATTACGATACCTTCAATCAGATACAGAAATTGATTAATTGCACGTGGAAAAGGGAAATGGTTGAAACACACTTTTGTTGATTTAAATAATTAATTAAAAATTAAATGCAAGTTCGAAAATTATGTTTAACCGACAACAAGAATTGATAACATAATATCATTATCAATGACCGACGAGTTTATTGGAAAACCGTTGAATTGTGCAGCTATGTTGATTACAATTTATTATTTTTCCTCGTTAAGGAAAAGTTCCGTCGAAAAAGAGCGTTAGTTTTTTACCAATAACCGATACGCCAGGAGAATAACATTGCAAGTTGTGAGAAAATGAATTAGTAGAAAATGGAAAAATGTCGCAAATAAAATGGAGCAAAGAAATGTCAAGGGGACAACCCAGAGAAATCTAAAATTGTGACCAACAATAAAGTGAATCTTTCAGATGCATTCATTCAATACAACTAGTGATTGTATCATCTAATTCCTGATCTAATTAAAATAACAACAAAGTTTAGTGTTAACCATCAACCAAAAATACTCTAACCTATAACCTAAAATATTGTAGCCACTTTACTAATTTTTCATGGTCATGGTTATACACCAATAAAATAAATAAGTAATACAATTAAATGGCGTGTAGGTACACGTGCATGATATTTTTTCATTCATTTTTTAGTATCACTGTTGGTACACTCTTGGTACACTGTTGGTACTTTGGTACCTAATAGCTAGGTTATCTAGGAAGAGGGTTACAAGTTACAATAATGTTTTGCAAGTAAAGATAATATCATTTCAAAGTGTTTTTTTTTTGTTATTTGGGATGCAAACGGAATCGTGATTTGAAAGAGGGTGTACTTTGTACAGCTTCAAAGAAACTTGACCAGACGTCACCACGCTAACCACTTTCCCGGGGAATCTGACCTCTGGTCAACCCCAATCTTCTGTCGTATTCAGTCTCCCATAATATCCTTATGCAAAGAACTCCAGTGGAATGGAAATAGTGTATGTTAATTTTGAATTGCTATTTTATATTCACGTTGTGATAAATATGACTCTGCATCTTGTTGCCGCGTCAATTCTTGCATCTCACTGCCTTCGACCAATTTCATCAGATTGAAGCTCAATACATATCAGAATGATCACAATTAGGGTAATAGTACATAGTTGGAAGAAGAAAAAACTCCTGGCATTTTAAAATGGTTTATAAGGTTTCTCAGAAGGAAAGTTATTCTAATCAAAATGCAGGAAACGAAAGGAATAAAACTGCAGGCGATTGATATTCATCGCGCTTCACGATCGAATTTTTAACACGTTCGTGCCCGATATTGCAATGTTCTTAAAATCTTACCATTTTATGTGTTGGCTTCATGGCGTTGCATAACAAATTTAATACAGGGATATAATATTTTTACATTAAACATCGTGAATTTTGTTTTTTACGAAACAAATATATGCATATCACATAAACGAAATTTAGCCCCATCGGTGCAGTACGATTTCCAAATAAATATTTTTTTTGATTATTATAGTTAATTTTTAAAATTTAACATGAAGCACTTAAATCGAAAAGTAGCATCATTCAACATGATTTCATTCTTTAGTAGATATTTACTCGATGCTACTTTAGGGGTTATTTTTAATTTAAATTATAATACATTCTCATAATATAATCTAAAACTTAAACTTAATGGTTGTGATTTAAATGTTTCGTACCGAATCGCAAAAACCGACGTATTTTGAATATTTGACTTTGAATATTGAATTTGAATGTTGAACTTTTAGGACGGGTTGTTTCACGGGATTTGAAAAATTCAGAAATTTTCATTTAATTTTCATATTTTGTGGAGTCCTGTTCAAGTTCTGTTACTATCCAAATATTTTGAAATAAGAGACCTTAATAATAACAGAACTTGAGTAGAAGTTTCACAAAACTTGAATTTTTCCTTAAAATTCTATGAAACAAACCATCCTAAATATTCAGCTATGAAAATTGAACTTTGAACATTGAACTTTGCATATTGAGCATTGTATATTGAATGTTAAGCTTTGAATATTGAACTTTGAATATTGAAATGGGAATATTGAACTTTGTATATTGAATGTTACCCTTTAATATTGAACTTTGCATATTGATCTTTGCATATTGAATGTTGAGCGTTGAATATTGAACTGGGAATATTGAACTTTCAATGCTGATTTTTTAAATATTGAATATTGGGCTTCGAAATAAATTTGATCTTTGAATTTAGAACATACCTTCTCCGCCTACGCCGGCGCTCTTGTATATGTACATGCTTTGCACCACGGCCGGGTCCTCCAGGCCAAGCGACAGACAGGCTTGCTTCACGCGGTCGCTGTAGGTGTAGAAGCGGAACAGCGGGTGAAGCCAGTGGAGGGCGTGTCCGACCTACGGAAATACAGTCAAGGGTGAAGTGTGGCCGAAATATTATCTTTGTCCTCAAAACGGTAGGAGTTATACCAATACTAAACGTTGTGCCGACAGCAACACATAAATGATAATATAGCAGTTATACCCATCGTAGTTACCCCGGCAGTGGCAGAATTTTTATACATAGCCTTGCATAGTGATGCAAGGCTATGTATAAAAATTCTTCCTAATAATTAACGTTAATAGTTAAAGGTTAGTTGATAAATGCATGGTGCTAATTTTCAAAACGGTCCATTTTCAAAAATAATCACAGATACCATAAAGAAGATCATCCTTCAAGATGCTTTAAAAATAATTGGAAAAATACAAACACACACACCAAGCTCATAGTAAGCAATTGTTTACCATTGTACAAGAGAAAAAACTTATTTGTTTAAAAACACTTTATTAGAGTTACACACGCCGACCGGTTTATTTACGTTTATTGTTCTGATGATATTTTTATTCAGTTTCGCGAGTTTAAAATAATGTTTTATGACCTTGTGTTTCACCTGTCGTTAAATAATATAAAATGCTTACTTCTCCATCTTAAACGGGATGTAGTAATTTTGGATGTCTGTGCGTCCTGCGTAACTCTGGTTAAATGAACTCTAATTTGCTTCATTGAAAATTTAAAAGTCATTTTTAAAATTGGAACTGATTATGCGAAGAATTCAGGGAATCGATAAAAGTCCCCGAGCAAGGCAGGCACACGTCAGCTAGTATAACAACCACTTTCTTTCATAATAATGTATTTTATTAGTGTTGTGTCAGTATGCGTTCGCTGTTCAAAATTAATATCAAAAGTTTTTATTGTTAACTCTTTTTAATGACACTAACAATAACCACAAAACACCCCAAAGACGAAATAGGTCCTTAGGTAAATTATAATAATACATAAACACCAGCTCACTGCTTTAAATTGAACACAACTGATGAAAATCATTTCCCTATATTAATAGTGTAAAAGTTAAAACACGTTCATTAGTATGTTCTCTTCCAGCTCCAAAGCGTATAATGGTAAAATAATAAAAGCGACCGCTCATGTGTAGTAGGATTGTAGGATGTCACTTGTAACATATTTCCTTATAAATTCGATGAAACTTACCTTGTTCAGAGGACGTTTTTCGCCATTCGATTCAGCTTCTTGGAAAAACCGTATTTTATCATTGCTCTCCATGAAATATACATCACTGCTCTGTAACAATAAAATATTATATGGATTTAGAACGAAAGTGTAATGACAATTATGAATCTTTATACATTCGTATGTTACTAAAGTTTCCTAAAGAACTCCCAAAGATCAGGATCTTCAGAATCTTTTCTCCAGGAAACCCAATCCAGCACTGCTCTGACAATTCCTTCTGGCGTCTAGCTCTGGACATAATGTTTCCCTAAAATGTCTAAGTTGACCACAAAAGATATCAATACGTTGAACGAAATCCTTACACTTCCGTACTTATAAACTTGTCTAATTCCACTGCACGTTTAATATGCAAAAAATATATAAATAGCGCTTGGTTTTAACTTAATTGCTACCAGAAAATACTATTTATGTCGGGGGAGATGGTAAAATATGCTTTAAAGTTCTATTTTTTCACAATCAAAGTTTAGTTTGAAGGTTAGGAAATACGTACAAATTATTAAAACCCAAACTAACAATTTAAAAACGTATTTTGTGGATCTTTACTTAAACCCCCGACTCAAATAGCTAATGAAAATGAAAATGAAATTAAATGCTGTTTCTTAAAAAAGCCTGCAGCGGAATTCGACAAGTTTACCAACCTTATTATCGATCTTTTGCTATAAATATTTTTTTCCTGGCAACTTTCCGGAAAGTGATTTTAAAGTTTTAAAATTTTGGTAATTTTTTTTTTCTATGGATTCCATTGTTATCAGCTGGGACAATTAAAAAAAGGACTCGCCCAATTGTTTTATTTGAATTCGAGATACAAAATTTACCAAACTGATACATAGTATGTTACAACCAGAGATGTGCAAAATGGGTACCCAAAACCATTTGAAATGCAAAATGGAAATGGGTAAAAACTTTTCCATTTGAAAATGCAAAATGCAAAATGGTTTTTTAGAAAAGCATTTCAAATGCAAAATGCAAAATACCTATTTTCAAAATGCATTAAAAATGCAAAATTGTTTCTCAGGTCAAACAATTAAAATAATTATAGAATTTTTAAACAATTTTGTCATTTAATAATGGACATCAATGTAAAACAATCGTACTACATGATGGTAAATCCAAAAACACCACGACTACAGATTATGAAACCACCAAAAATTTGCGCGGGACTAATGTTGCCAACGTAAAAACATAGAAACTGCTATCTAACATTTAATATTACAGCGTCATGGCCCCATGTTCAGTATTTGAATCAGTATTTTTTGTAATGGGATCACTCAAATGCCAGGGCTCCTACCAGGGAGCAACTTGACAAATGTAAATTATCTCTCATAGCGAGGTTGAGGACCGACTGATATTTGGGGCTTATGAAAACAAGATGAGTGGAGATAGTAGGAAGAATGTTGCAAAAAAGCATTTAAAATGGAAAATGCAAAATGGTTTTTAGAAAAGCATTTAAAATGCAAAATGGAAAATACCCATTTTGCATTTTGCATTTCCATTTGAAATGGATTTATTTGAAATAGAGTACATCTCTGGTTACAACTATATACTAATACTCTCTATAGAATGTGTGGGATCGCACTTTTTTTTTTTTTTTTTTTTTTTTTATATTTACTCCACACAGGAGGCCCTGAAGAAAATAATTTCCCTCGGGGCCTATGTCATCTTTGGGGATGCTGTGTGGAGGGTCTTTTTTTGGAGAGGTAGGAGTGAACATGGGTCTTGAAGAGTCCCATGTTGTAGGAGGGAGGAAACACAGAGGCCGGCAGTTCGTTCCACAGCCGAGCTGTTGAACTTAAGAACGAATCGTAGAAGCGACCCGTTCTCATGTGACAAGTGTCAACTGTGTACAAATGTTGGGCGCGCGTTTGGCGTGTATCCCGACTACGCACCGGTGCCGAAGGGATCAATGACGCTAGTTCCTCAGAGCATCTTCCATTGTAATACCGATAGAACAAGGACAGCATACCTACTTGACGCCTGTGCTCTAAAGATTGCAGTCCGTTTGTTAAGATTGGGGAATCTATCAAACGGACCGCCCGTTTCTGCACAGAGTCAAGGGTTTTTTTCAGGTATTTTGGGGCTCCAGACCAGAGATGGCTGCCAAATTCGACAGTAGGGCGCACTTGCGATTTGTACAGGGTGAGCAGTTGTGTACTATTAAAGTATCTGCGGGCCCTGTACAGTACGCCCAGCTTCTGAGAGGCCAACTTTACTCTGGCTTCGATGGAGCCCCCGTACCTGAGCTGGTCACTTATAGTTACACCAAGCATATCAATGGAAGGCCTGTTCGGAAGATTGCTTCCGTTGAAGGAGACTAGATTATCATTTGGATCCCTTTTAGACGTAATCAGACAGGATTGGGTCTTTGAAACATTAAATTCGACGAGATTATTTTTACCCCAGGAGGAAATACTCTCGAGATAACCGTCCATTCTCTGCTTCAAAGCCCTCCGAGCCGTTAGAGTTTGTGTGCCCTTTGGGGGCTTGTCAAACAAAAAGCTATCATGAACTGTACTGTCATCCGCGTAACAATGAATCGGTGCACATGTCAAAAGGTCATTGATGTGCAACAAAAACAAAGTCGGAGACAGAACCGATCCCTGTGGGACGCCAGCATTTATGGAGTGCGAGGAAGAGGTGAAACCGTCAGCAACCGCCTGAATCGACCTATCCCTTAAAAAGTCAGCAATCCACGTACACAGGGATGCGGGAAGTCCGTAAGAATGCAATTTGTTGACAAGTCCTCGGTGCCAGACCCGGTCAAAGGCCTTGGATATGTCTAGTGCGACCGTTTGGGTCTCACCGTGACGTTCCAGGCACCGCCCCCAAACATGCGTCACATACGCGAGAAGATCACCGCACGAGCGGTTCCGCCGGAATCCGTATTGACGGTCGTTGATAATTTTGTTCTTCTCGAGGTATGTGAGCAGTTTGTCGTTGATCACACGTTCCATCACTTTGGACAGAACTGATGTGATCGCTATGGGGCGGTAGTTGGCCGGGTTGGAGCGGTCACCTTTCTTGGGAATAGGGTGAATTACCGCTTTTTTTCAACCAGAGGGCACAGTGCCACACTTCAGGGACATTTTGAAGAGCTTTGTCAAAACTGGAACTATTTCCGCAGCACACCTCTGCAATACCAGGGCAGGTATTCCATCAGGTCCACTAGCTTTGTTAACATCGAGCCCCCGTATGACGTGGAGTACATCCCGATGCCGGATCCTCAGCTTTTTCATATAGAAGCCGCAGTGAGGAACCGACGGCGGAACAGCACCCCCGTCGTCGAGGGTCGAGTTTTCCGCAAACATTTTCCCTAAAAGGTTTGCCTTTTCGGTGGCGGTGTTTGCTAGTGAGCCGTCAGGTCTGGTAAGAGGTGGCAAACTGGGTTTGCAAAAATTTCGACCTATTGAGCCCGCAAGCGACCAGAATGCTCTGCTGCCATGCGGGCAGGCAGCCAGCTTTTTGCTGATCTGCAGGTCGTGTTCGAATTTTGACCTATTGATGATTCTCTTGCATTCCTTTGCCGATTTGTTGTATGCTGATCTGCTTTCGGGCGTTCGAGATGTGTTGTAGGCTCGGTAAGCCGCGTTTTTTCGTCGGACTGCTTCGGAGCATTGTCGACTGAACCACGGCTTTGAGCCCACACCAGTTTCTTTAGTAGTCGATTGTATGAAGCCATCCATCGCCGAATTGATGACTTCACCAATCTCCTGGGCACATCTTGAAGGATGTACCTCCCCACATTCTGGAATAAAGTATTAACAACAAAAAAATACTCTGAAGAATTGAAAATTCATAAAAATGGACTCGCCTAAGTGTATTTGAATATAATTTATTTATTATTAAATTAACTTAATGATAATCCAGAGGAGGAATAGTGTGATAAAAGAAGCAGCTACAATCAAAAGAATAGACCAGTGATTTACAGTAGGCATAATTTTGAAATTAAATTTAAGGAAAAATAAATTTATCAACAAAATGATTGGTCATGTTTATCAGATTGAAGAAAAATGGTAGAGCGTTCAGACAAGCTACCTTGTGGTAGGTTTTTGATACATAAAAATTGTAGTAATATCAATGTTTTACAATAAAAATAATAAATAAATACATTTCTAATCCACTAATAATAAATAAAAATTTAGGCGTATTAGATCTATCAAAAAAATTATATATAAAGATGCAAAAGTCGGTCATTTTGAATACATGTAGGATAACGAAAGATTTTTTAAATATTTATGTTGAGGGATCAGTAGGATTTATAGGTCCAGTTCTACCGAGTCGGTGAATTGTTTTCCCATTTGATCTCTGGTGAGTTGACGTGTTGTTCTAGTATTGTTTTGTATTTATTTTGCTTATATAATGCACTTGCATAATGTTGATTGACTAGATGATCATTTGTGGAAAGTGTGTGGAAGGGTTTAGTTTTTCCTATGGGGAAGATTTAACCCGGACAATAAAATCGGAAGTTAAAAAAAAAGGAAGAACAGATTAGTGTAGGTACTTGTGATTTTTCTGAATCCACGGTGGAGAAAATGGACAGGGGTTCATCTTGTCTGTCTTTTTCCAGCTGCTCGCCAGCCAGTCGCAGTTCCTCCGCCTCTCCTTGCGTCAGGAATTCTTGTACTACCACCACACCATCTTCTTCCAACTGGAAAATAAACATATCGCAATTGAGAAGGAAGGACGATAGATGTAAGGTCACAAGTATATAACCAATACAGCGCTTTTAATGGTATTATATGAAAACATATATAATGACATTATTATGAAAACAATTTCAACAATGTTAAATAAGATTTCAGACTGGAAGCTTTCAATAATGATTGGCAATCAACACATCGCTGTATACATACATATATATGGATAATGGACATTATATTTACATTAGCTCCACACAAAAATATCATCAGGTCATTTTTGGGAATGCTGTGTGGAAGGTCTTTTTAGCGAAAGGAAGGAGAGAAAATGCTGCGAAGGAAAAAGTATGAGGGGTGGGTATGAATACGAAATTCAAGAGTCAAGGTTTCAGATGATTTTTATTAAAATTTTGTCTTATGCAAACCCGTCCTTCAAAATTTGGTTCCATTTAAGAAATGCAGTTCAAATTAACCAAAACTCTATCTGAAAAATAATGTTCTCAGCTAGATTTTTTCAACACTTAGATTTTTCCTAGGGCGTATGAAATTGACATGCGGGCCGCAAGTAAGAGGCCGCGGGTTCTGACAAGTAAAATTTTACAGCTGAAAACCAAAACAGTAGGTACAGTAAGCACAAGATAGTGATAATAAAATAATAATTCAGTGATATTTTTCTTGGAAGCCTTGAACCAGGCGATGATATTTATAATGCGGTGATCGTTTTGAATAAACAATAAATGTAGACGCTTTATGTCGGTATTGACAGTTCTGTATTGAAGCTTACGGCGTTGCTCTACAACTGAGCTGATCCTCTGATAGAACAACTGATACAGAACTGATATACTCATCTTAGCCTTACCGGGGCGCTGCTCTATTACTGAGTTGATCCTCTGATAAAGCAACTGATACAGAACTGATATATTCATCTTTGACTTGCAGAAAAGTCAATAGATTTCACACTTCACAAAATATAAACCAGAAAATACACTATCTAGATTGCATTTAGTTCCTAAAGAAATAAGGAAATAGGGTCGGGTTAGCTCCGTGGTAAGGCTAAGTTTTTTTGTTTCAAAATTTCGTTTGAGTATCGCTAATTTTGTCTTCAATTATGAATTATTATTATTGTTTTACGCAACGCAACGGCAATATGCTTTCATGTTAACTGAATGAAGTGTTAGTTGAGACTGATAAATAATTAGAAAAGTATTAATTTTCCAACATTGGCTAAGCGTCCGAAATCTGGCTGAGAAGCTTGCTAACTTTTGCAAATCGATAAAGACAAATCGTGATGAATGTTTTAGTATCGGCGATGAACTGTTGCAAAGTTAGTTTGGGTCCAGTCCAACTTCCAACCTTAACTTATAACCGGCCTAACCCACACCGGAATTCGGAGAATATGAATTGATAATGATCTATCTGGCGACCGGACAATGTCAAGTCATTCCTTTGTTGACCACGTCGAAGTCTCGGTCGAACTTACAAATCATCTCCATGAGGGGGCGGTAAGCTGTTGGAATATCTGCACTTCTCTCGACAGCGGAAGTTAATCTCAATTAGAGAAATCACATTTAGATGGTATAATGACGACATCTGGCTAGCAAGGACACTCTGTATAGTATGTATGTATGTTGTACTGATGCGGTAAAACCGATTCTTGCGTAGCACGCGAGGCAAGACGGGACGACTATCTTGCACGGAACGATGCTTCGTTCGGCCAGTCTCGCGACTCTTCGCCTCTTTCCGCACTGCCTCCAAAACTCTGTGCGGGGTTATTCTCACTTAAATTGGCAATGGATCTATACGATCTACATGATGTTGAATTTTTAACTTATAGTATATTTATTTACGTGTTTATTAATAATAATAGAAGAATTGTTTTACTACCAAAAACATTAAGACTTTATGTACCTACTTAACTTTTTTATTTTCACTTCCTTCAATAAAAATCAATGTTCCACATTTGCCAGGCGTCCATTGTCATCGACATTTATAATTAATTATTCATCTACTTTTTTATTCTTGTTCCATACAGCCTCTCTATAGACCTGTAACATATTCATTGATATTCCATCTTACTAATAAAATTTTTACATGCCCGTAAAGCCGGCCGGACCTTTTGAAGTGAAACTTCTTTAGGCGCGTAATGGATTTTCGATGGACGGAGTAAAACCGAGTCAGGATCGACACGAAAATGCGGGTACCCCCACCACCGCTCACCGTTCACTGTCCCTCTCTCACCATATGCGCTTGTTGAGGTGGGGGAGCCGCTCACGAACGTTCTCTCTCTTCTCTTCTTTCCTCTCTCTCAGACACCAGCGAACTGCGCCACGCCAAGCATCAGCTGCTTGGTTAGTATACTGCGTCGTGAGTGTAATACGAGTGAAATACGTAATTGATTGTGGTTCATACGGTTTAACAAAAGAAGTTTCACTTCTGTCTTGCGTAGGCTTGACACACCCACTTTTTTTTTTTATCAAACAACCGCTATGGTAATAACCCAAGTATTCACAGTTCTAACCTCTACCGTACGTATCTATTTACAGAACGCTTTTCAGAAAGACGGATTGTGTTAATTCATGGAAGTTCATTTAATCTATACTAAAATAAATTAAACTAATAACGAGGAAAAGATTTTCGGCTAGCAATTTGAAGGTAGCGAGTTCAGTTCCACGCGTGCACAAATAAACTTTATGTGATGAATTTGTGTTATTTCACAATTTATTCATTAAGCGAAGCTTAATGCTAAATCACTATTTTGATTAATCTTTATAACGAATTGGTGAACATTATGAATACCAAAAAATATGCTAGATAAATTGAAGGTTTTCCTATCGTTTCGCTTAAATAGAATACAAATGAAATAATAAATTACTCAATAAAAAATATAAATGTAAAATACAAAAAAAAAAAAATTTCAATAGAAATGTATGAACGCGTAAAGGTAACAACTCTAAAAAATACAGTATCATAGCTAAGATTATCTGTGACAGTTTCAATTGATTAACTTTTTTGCTTTCTTATAAAATTATTTATAAAATAAATAAAAACCAGTTTTTTGCTTGAAATGGAACGTTTCTAGACTCCGTTTGTCAAGCGATTTTAATGCTTATTACCTACAATATAAGCTATACCAAGAATATTCACATTTTTGGTTTGTAGCTTCCTCTTAATATAAAATATCCACGTTCCAGAGAGGAAGATACTCTCAGTATCGCCCTGGTGTGAGACCAACACTAAGAATTGAAAAGTTGCTTGAAATGGCTCTAGCCGTGTTTGGTGACCAGATCTGAATAGTCTTCCGCTCCCCACTACATTCAGCTTCACAACATTTACTCACTAGCTACAGTCGTAGTCTCACTAGCTACAGTCGTAGTCTCACTAGCTACAGTCGTAGTCTCACTAGCTACAGTCGTAGTCTCACTAGCTACAGTCGTAGTCTCACTAGCTACAGTCGTAGTCTCACTAGCTACAGACGTAGTCTCACTAGCTACAGTCGTAGTCTCACTAGCTACAGTCGTAGTCTCACTAGCTACAGTCGTAGTCTCACTAGCTACAGTCGTAGTCTCACTAGCTACAGTCGTAGTCTCACTAGCTACAGACGTAGTCTCACTAGCTACAGTCGTAGTCTCACTAGCTACAGACGGTCGGTAGGAGTTGGAACTCACATAAAAAATGATATGCTTGACTGATTATTATTTAAAAAAAGGTACTTCCTAACCTTCTCTCTCTTTCCCTCTATCTTTTCCTTAAGAGGTAGCTAAAAGCCAAAAATGTGTATATTCTTGGCATACCTTATATTGTAGGTAATAGGCGTTAAAATCGCTTGACAAAAGGACTCTAGAAACGTTAGATTTCAAGCTCAAAACTAGTTTTTATTTATTTTGTAAGTAATTTTATAAGAAAGCAAAAAAGTTAATCAAGTGAAACTATCACAGATAATCTTAGGTATAGTACTGTATTTTTTTAAAGTTGTTTCCTTTACGCGTTCATACATTTCTATTGAAAAAAAAATTTAGTAGTTAAAATTAATATTTTTTTATTGAGTAATTTATTTTTTTATTTGTATTATACTCAAGCGAAACGATACGAAACCTTTCAATTTATCAACATTTTTGGTATTCAGAATGTATACCAAATCGTAATAAAGATTAATCAAAATAGTGATTTAGCATTAAGCTTCGCCTTCAGCCGCGTAACTATCTCCTAAAATGTTAATTCTGATTATTAGTTTATAAGCAATGTTAATATATAAAAATTCAGCCTAATTATGTTTGTGGCAGCAAATCTCTAAAACTAGTTGACTGCTATTTGAGCCAGGAGTATCTAGGTCTAGAGGGTGGTTTGAAGGTATAACAAGTCGGGGACGCCCCAATATATCTGCACTTGAATGAGATACGGGCTCAAATGAAAGTCGATATAATGTAGTTTTTTAATATTATGGTATACAATAGCAAATGGTGGAAGAAGTCAAAGCATCGCGGGGTCCACTAGTTAAAAATAAAACGAGAATGTTGGGCGGGTAGTGTAACTAGTATACTGACCTATATAGTCAAACTGAACCACAGCTCCGGTGCATGTTACGGTATTTGCACTTCCGATGGTCACTTCATTTTGAGTTAGTTCAGGCCATCAAAGCTAGCCAGGTACAGGAACTAACGGCTGAAGTGGTCGGACATATTAATTGCTCGAACCTGACTTTATTGAATTATAAGAGGACGTTCCATAATCCACAATAATTCAGTTTTATATGTAAATGACGAGTTATCAGATCAGTTAACAAAAGGGGATATGACTAGTGACCAGAGCGTGGGTAACATGTGAGCGTAGCATTCTTAACTACATAGTAGTATCTGGGTAGGTATTCCTTCTAGAAGCAAAACGTTCGAGCTTTTTGGCAAGACGCATAGGAAAATATGGCTGAATCACTTTTCGAAAATAGAAAAAACGCATTAAGAATTGCGCCGGTCGTTATTTAAATCCCACGTTAGCAGAATAGTTTCATCTGTTCTGTATTGGAAGTGATATTAATATCCTGCTTTATTGTGCTAACTGCGAAATGTATTTAGTATATATCGGTACCAACCTCGTGTAATCATGTAAACACTATATAACCTTCGCCAAAAGTTCTCAAACATTTAGTCATAAATATATGTCTGGCGTATTTATTAATCTTAGATCACTTTTTTTTAATATTTTTTTTTTATATTTACTCCACACAGGAGGCCCTGAAGAAAATAAATTCCCTCAGGGCCTATGTCATCTTTGGGGATGCTGTGTGGAGGGTCTTTTTGTGGAGAGGAAGGAGTGAACATGGGTCTTGAAGAGTCCCATGTTGTAGGAGGGAGGAAACACAGAGGCCGGCAGTTCGTTCCACAGCCGAGCTGTTGAACTTAAGAACGAATCGTAGTTAGAACATCACCGTTCTTAAATATATAGTCGGAATAAGAATAGTTTTCTATGACACATAGGTATTATATTATTAAGGTAGGTGCTTTATCGCTCGTTTGTAAACTTCAAAGTTTTGAAAATTACATTTAAATTCAAAACAAATGTGATCTCACGCAGTAATAATTCACGCCCATCAAAATCAGTTTAATGTATTTTAATATGCGTAAAAGCATAGAAACGTCTCCAAAACATTTTTTAAATCATTTAGTTGCCGAAAAATATAAACCTCAGACCGATTTTTTTTTGGGTTTGGACTCGCCAGATTTCCCCTTGTACCATGAGTTTCCAGACATCGTTAAAATTATTGAGGCAGACGTATTTCTTTTTAAAACTAAACATGTGACGTAGCAATCTGAAGACAGTGCAAATTGAAGAAGCTGTGTATTTCTTGACGCCAGATCATCCTTCAAATTGAAGAAGCTGTGTATTTCTTGACGCCAGATCATCCTTCAAATTGAAGAAGCTGTGTATTTCTTGACGCCAGATCTTACTTCAACTTCAAGGGTTTTTTGTGACATTCTAACGCTTTACAGATGTTTTGAAGAACTGAGAGAAATATATTCAATAATTATGCGCATAATAATAATATTACAAATTAGTTGCCTGGTGGTCGCCCCAAGTGTGACTAGGAAAAGTTTCAAAAAAAGTAAGAAGTAAGAAAAGTTAGTTGTCGCCATTAACAACAACAAGAACAAGAACAACAAAGACAACAACATCAACGACAACGATAACAACAATAAGAATAACAATAATAACAACTAGAGAAAATAATCTTTTAAGTTAAAACAAGAGTTTCAAGAAACTCATGTATATATCGCTATGTTTACTTAATGTTTGTAGTGTGAGTGATACAATACATGTTTAAAAAATTTAAAAAGGTAAAGGAACTCAATATTTTAGAATTAAACATATGAATACCTATTTATTATGTTTTAACAGCTATTGAAGTATAACAGAACGCCTGGGTAGGTATTAATATCTGGCTAATTGGGTTCGATTATTTCATAATTGAGTTAAATAGTACTGGCAGTTGACGGGCAAGCGATGGACTATTTTCACCGTACACCTAACAAAACCTCGGGCTTTAAAAGCCGATAACCGCTAACCGTACAACGCTGACGTTAATGTTTCTAAATTACCTACTTATTTTTAAATAAATGCCTATCATCATTTGGGAACATTTTTGTGTTTTTTTCTAGTCAACTTAAGCTTGATTTTTTTGGTTAACTTATTATTTTTTATGATGAACATTCCATAATTATGACTAACCTGACAATATTTGAAAAAACTATGACTAAAGCAATGATGGAGGACTTATGTAAATGAATTCAACTAACGACGACTGGATAGAAAAACCTACGCATTTGTCCACTCAGCAGTAAAAAAGAAATTTCGTCAGTTGTCAAAAAAACATTCGATGATATTCTGTCACAATGGCGTGCATTTGACTCTTATTCGGGTGCGGGTTCATTTTTCACATTAAAGAATAATGAGTAACGAGTAGTTTGGGTATTGTGGTATAGTTTTAAATTTATAATTAATTGATATAACAGCTAGACAGAGTTTTATTGGGGTCTATCAACTCTGCCTACTCCTGCAAAACGACGTGATGTTAGGTGGTTAGTAAAGTTACCAGCAGAATGCAATTGGAAAATAAACAACGTCAAAAGAAATACGGTTCTACCTTCCAAGCATTGCGTTTTCTTCTTAAACACAGTATTAATAATTTATTATTTTATGAAATAGAAGCCCGACTAATGTCAAGTCCAGAATGTCTCCTACACATTTTTGGCATTCTATCTAGTTTTACCGGGCGTGTTTACATAGTCATAGGCGTGGCAGCTTTACACCACAGCATTAGATAAACTGACGTAGATCCCAGGAAGGTGTTACAAACGTGCATTAGTTCTCGCGTAATCGGCGAAAGACGGGGCTATTTATAGACGCGTCCGAGGAGTGACAGCTGCTCTCGAAGCAGCGACGGTCGTGAAACATCTCGGTCAGGTAGCTTTCTGAAGTAATCGCAAAACAGGCAATGATTCAGGAAGTTACATTATATGGTTCACATCAGAAGTAATAGCGAGACAAGCAATGAGTAGACACGTGATTCTTAAAGTCATCATCGCCGGACATCGGATGTTTAAGGTACACATGTGCATGTATGAAGTAATCGCAAAACATTCAATCACTCTGGAAGGTACATTATATGGTTCACATCAGAAGTAATAGCGAGACAAGCAATGAGTACATACATCGACCAACTAGTGTTATATATATATGTGAGTACACATGATTTTTAAAGTCATCATCGCTGGACAAGGAATGTTTCAGGTACATATGGTGCATGTCTGAAGTAATCGCAAAACAGGCAATGATTCAAGAAGGTACATACAAGGTTCACGTAATCGCCAGACTAGCAATGAGTACGCACATCGACCAACTAGTGCATATATCGATTAGTACACATGATTCCTAAAGACATCATCGCCGGACAACGAATGTTAGGAAGTAATCTCAAACGGGGTACATAAAATGGCATCTGCCTGAAGTAATAGCCAAATGGGTAATGGTGCAGGATTACGTGGGTCCTGGGGTAATCGATAATCGGTAAATTGTTATTTATTTCATTAATTTATTACAATGGTACAGATACCTCGGTAAATATGACCAGTGTCTCAAGTAGCCCAAAAAGCGGGCAATGATAGGTACTGAAGTAATCGAAAAACGATTGAGGTTTGTTTACCTTTCATTCCTGGTCAGTTTAATTTTGTACCCTGACGATGCTCGAGTGAAGCGAAACCGGACGGTCTTAAAATTAATACAAATTCGTGGTTTTAAACAAAAAATATTGTTTTATTTCATTAAAATGTTAAACCACAAAGTGATTGATTTCTACGAAAAAATTAAAAAGAAACCTTTTTGAAATCATACTAGGCTATGTAAATATTTATTATTATATTTAATTATAATCACTTATAGGTATTTAAAAATGTGATTTTTCAATGTAAATATGTGGTTAGGTGTGATACAATCAATGGTATTGTGATATTATAGTCTGGAACTAATGGATGGAATCGGACAAGACAAGGAATGTGTAGATAAGTGCAGAGATTGTGAAAAGCATTCACATCATCACAATATAAATATAAGAACTATCTATAAGTAATATGACTGACCTTAGCCCTTAGATCCGCCCGCATGATGAATCCAATGTGTTAGATTCAAAGATAAGTTATTTTGTTAGCTGTGTAAATATTGTATTCCTAATTACTCCTGTGGAATCTGAAACAATATAAAACATGTTTTGAAGATATGTACTAATATTTTCATTATATGTACGCACACTTTATTAGATTAAGTATAAAATCAGTTATATAAATTGTTTGGACTTTACATCTTATTCTGATAAACTTTTGACTCATTTATCTATTCTCGATAACGTCGAGCGCAAATATATGGAATGGTTGATATTTGAGCGGGAATATTTGTTTTGTTTCCACGTTAATTCTAATTTGAATATAATATGTATGTAGCTATATCATCATTTAGGTTACAAAATTATTCACTTATTCCCGGAAACAAATGAAACTTTGTTTATATTGAGCCTAGTGGCATTTCAAACAAACTAACTAACCATCACGCCATCTCCCTGCAGGGGTAGGCATATATGACAGACCGATTGGCACATCCTTCTTGCCTCTTTCACATTCATACATCGTCTCATACATACACTTCTGTTATTCTGACTCTTGACATGGCCCGACTTAGGTTCTGATCACTTTAACGTATCATGTCTTCCCCGGGCGTTTTTTAAGAACAAAATATACCTAGTGAACTATTGAAAATTATAGTTTTACCACAAATACGCCTCAGGGATCTCTTTTCCAAAGCATTCAGTCTACTTTCATTCTTCCTCTGCCAGTTCAATGCCTCACTGCCATACATCGGGGTAGTTACAGCATTCAGTCTACTTTCATCCTTCCTCTGCCAGTTCCATGCCTCACTGCCATACATCAGGGTAGTTACAGCATTCAGTCTACTTTCATCCTTCCTCTGCCAGTTCCATGCCTCACTGCCATACATCAGGGTAGTTACAGCATTCAGTCTACTTTCATCCTTCCTCTGCCAGTTCCATGCCTCACTGTCATATCAGGGCATTTTAAACAATTCTCTAAATTGCGATTTGTTTTAGTTACACGTTGTTGGTTAAAAGTTTGAATAATGCTGTTTAGACGTGAATATTTTTTGTTTGACAATTTATAGGTAACAAATTGCAGTCTACCAAAGTTATACTCAAATAATGGTGTATATCATCAGCATGCGAGATCCCAGTGAGGATATCATTATCTCTATATATTACTAAGAAAGAAGACAATAAATCATTATTATTATTATTATATAAGACTCATTTTGAAGGTTTATTTATATATTTTAACGATTCATGCAAAAAACATGTTTTCGACTGCTACGACAGTGTCAATCTACTTTAAGAGCCAATAGGAATACTTGTTGACAAAATATGAATAATAATATTTAAGACTTACAATTTTAAACAACTTTCACCAATTCAACAAGTTCAATGCGTAAAAGCAGTACTCACACTGTACTCGTTGTTCGAGTTCACAAACTGAAACTGTACGATAAGTAAAGATAAATAGGTAATGTAAATGTGAAGTGCGCGATAAGCAAAGGGAACGAGCAGACTAACGGCTAAGGCTGACGGTCGCAGCGGCCGATGTAACTCAGACGGCATTTGGCTGTGATCGCGCTGCGCGGGTCTTCTAATTATAGCTACATTCGGCCGCCTGATGGGGGTCCTCGCTCCGTCACTAACTTGCATGGGAACTGTCGGTGAGGTATCACCCAAGCAGCCCCAACTTCCGACAGTCTCAGTGAAAACTATCTTCTGAAAGCTACTACAATGCACGCTGACGCTCTAATGTAGTGTTTCATATTTATTATTATTCGGGGGGTAAAATCGTTGAGAAAGAAACCATTCCCATTTTCGGAATAGAATTTTTGTCTTTAAAATATCCTGAAAGAATCTCTTTCTTGCTAGCTATGGAAAGAAACCGTTTCAACGTTCTGAATGCGTTTTTTTGTTAGTTAGTGTATCCCCATAATTATTATTTCATAATATTATTATCTATTTCCATGATTAAAATATAAGCTTAGAATACTTTATGTAGCAATATGTGGATTTGTCATAAGTAATGGATGCAACCCAGCATTTATCTTTCTTGAACCAGCGCCGGATCACGACCCGTAGTTTGGGAAACACTGTTCTAATGCATCACTTTTATTTCGACTATTCACCTCATCGCCTGTATCATATAAGATTTGAAATTTTCACGACCAAAAATATTATCATGATTAATTTTTGGGTTATTATAGCTTGTTGCGCTTGTTACGGTGTCCGTCGTCAGGGAATATGTGTAGATTGTGTGTGTTTATGTATGTAGAAGTGATACCACCTCCGTCTCTTAAGGTTATTGTTTTTTGCATTTTTAGACATTTTGTTTTGAAGAGTTTTATATTTATTATATTATTTATATTTTTTAAGGTGTATAGCTCTAAACAACGGATATAAATAAACCTAGTTATACACAACGGATAGGTATATATACCTATACTTCGCTTAGGGCGTACAGCTGTAAAAATTAATATAAAACAAGCCAACATTTTTAGTAAAAAGTACATTTATTGTGGAAATAATAACAGCCAATATAGCAACAACCTCTTGGATAAAAAACTTTTTTATTTAAACTTTCTTTATCTTTTAAAATTTCCCGCATATTATCAGATCACATTTCTAGCTTTCAACACGAATTAAAAAAAATCATAACAAGGATGTAAATTAATTCGAAAAAATGGGATAAACACCTGAACCCTGTTTGCGAAATAATAACTATTCCAAGTTTGCTAATCATTTAATAAAGACAGGACATTGTTTCATAAAAGAAAAAAAAACATGTTTGAACTCTCAAATAACATTATATTAATTTGTGTGCTTCAGAAACCTTTAAAATAACGAAAAAATAAAATAATAACACCCTGTAATTCCCCTTTATTAACAATGGTCCCCAGTTATGTTGATTCCCCCACCTTTACCCCTCCAACTACCCTCTGCTAATAAAATCTAATCATTCTGTACTTGCATAATATTTAAGATAGTATTAAGATTGCTAATGACAAGTATTTGTGGAATTTGGCTCCATGCGGTTTGGAGCAAATCTTGCGCGGCATTCAAATAAAAAACTGATGAATGAATGCCAAGTGAAAGTATCAGTTAGAATTTTTGACACTCTAGATGACAACCTTGACATCTGTTCCAAAATTAACTGAATGCTTTACTTTTCACCACTTATCTTCCCTCCACCGGTCAGTAACTGGTGGGAGAACTGTATGTGCTAAAGTAAAGTGTATGTTGAATTAGTCTAACTTTCTCGGGGACAACCTTCACACTGGGGAACTACTACATGCACACGCCGATAAATATTTTCAACATCACTGATTTCTTGCAATTTTTATTTTATTTTTCCACTGTACGGGGAAATATTTTTCATGAATGTCAGTCACTATTCATTTATATTTATTTTCTTTTTTGAATTGAAGTTCTTATGCTCACAAAAGTAAATAATGTAATTGTTAAGTTCTGCAAGAATTTTATTATCATGGCAACAACTATTTACAAAAATGTGGTGATGCCATATGGAGACGAACTATTAATAATATTATGATTTATTAATATTTTCTGCAGTCAGTTATGCGAATCATCAGGCACATTGTGCTATTATTAGTATCATCGGTATATTCGGACGATGATGATCGTTGCAAGACATCACCATTGTGATGTACCTACTTTTGTAGCTTAGGTACACTCTCTTTCCTGCCCTATTTCCTTCAACCGCACAACATCTTCAAAGTGCGTATGCGGTAGTTCCATCATATGGGTCGAGGGTAAGACTCTCGACTAGTAAGAAGTTGGGAAATAACTTCCCATTCTTGGGGTGCAAAAGTCTCAGTGGCACCAGATGGTTGGGGGCAGTTGGGACACTTTTGCAATATGCATCAAAAGGTACACATCGGTAACAGAATACAGCAGAACAGTGACAAAACAGAACATAACAAAGTTATGGGTTAGGTTAGGTTGGTTTAGTTTTCATTTAGGTTTAATATTTTTGTTCACCCGTGTTATGTTCTGTTCTTTCATGGAACCATACGCATCTACACATATGCACTTAATACGCACACTTCCCAAGCGCAGCTGAAGCTTTGATGGCTTTGACTAGCAATAATCAATGCCAATCGAACCCGACAAGCCTTGATGGGCCTTTTGACGGTTCTCAGAAAGCCCATCAACGGCCCACTTTTATTTTATTTTTACGGGGGATGTTTCACCGCCGGAAATATTTTAAATATGTTTATTATTAATTATTGAAGTGAAACTTCTTTACGCGCGTTATGCAATTTCGAGGACCGGAGTAAAACCAACTCATGACCGTCATCAAAAACCGTGATAATTTCGCTATAGGAGCCTAGCCAATATTATATACCTACTTTCGGTCGCTCTCCAAACTCAGCTTCGCGGTCTAGAGGCAAAGCGCCCGATTGTCGTCGTGAAGAACCGAGGTTCGATCCCCGCTTTAACTATTTTTTTTTCTTTTGTGATTTTTTTAATAATATATTTTTTAAAGTGATAAAATGCTCTCGTGCTGCGACTTTTAGATATTTTGACTATATGATATTTTGGTCGAATACGTAATAACCGCGGTCTAGAGGCAGAGCGTTCGACACACATTATGCAGGACCCGGGTTCGAATCCCATATTTTTATAACTTTTAATTTTTTTATCAACGATTCGTTTTTTTACTTATAAATATGTCAATAGACAGAAAAAAAGAGAGAATGAAATGAAAAGAGAGAGAGAAGAATACTAAAAGTTTCACTTCCGTCGTGCGTAGGCTTGCCACACACTGTATTTTTTTTTGATCAGAGGAACTACTATAATATTACAAAGAGAGAAAACAAATCAATAACTTGTTAGCATCGCATACTTGAACTCTTCTGTTGCCATCGCGCATCTGTAGTTAGACAGAGACTAGAATAGTTTCAACGCAACGCAAACAACGAACAACGCAATTGTTGATAAACCATTTAATTACTAAATATTAGCTTAAACACAAAACCAAGTGTTTTTGTTATTTATTTTTGGGATGTTATGCCGTGTTGCGCTAACTCCTTCTTTAGCCAACGTTTCGGACAGCATTGCAGTGTCCATCATTAGGGCAGATGAAGAAGGAGTTAGCGCAACACGGCATAACATCCCAAAAATAAATAACAAAAATACTTTTGGCCGTGAAAATCTCAAATCATATTTGACAAAACCAAGTTTATTAAATAAACATTCAAGTTGCCGCGGAAGTGTTCAGCCAACGAGGATAATATTATTTCGAATAAAAAACGGAAGGAATTTTATTCACAGGCACGTGAGAGTTCACATTAGCATTCTTGTCAAACATTTTTTAAAAATTTATTTTATCTAAATATTGTCTTCAATTTTTAAATATTACAATTTGAGGTTTTACTCAATAAAGTTATTCCGAAAAATAAATATTTATTTTATCGTTTAGCAATTGTTTACCGTACGATATTAATGTACTTATGTTATTCGTTAATATTCTATTCACCGACTCTTTGTGACAAAAAAACGGACAATTTTTATATTTCATCAATTTAACACGCAGCTGTCGTTCAAATATTTGCTTTGCATAATAAATAAACAGAGGCTCAGCGAAAATGTAATTTTGGTTCAACAAATAATTTTCAATTATCTCAACGATAATATTTATTATAACACCTTGATTTATGTACATAGAAATATTAATTAAACACCATTCAATAATTTATCGTGTACCGGAAATTAATATTTGACAAAGAAATTGTATTGTTTTCATTATTACTCTTTAAGAAAGGAATTTTAGGAAATCACTATTCCAACTCTGGCTGAAATTTCCTACCCAAGTTGGGTTACGATTTGTTTTATTTAGTCATTTCCGCTTTCAAAGGAATATGTATAAAATGATATAAGTGCACTTTTCAGGTCTCCAAGCGGTGCACACTTGGAGACCTGAAAAGTGTACTTCAAATCTATGCGACCTGAGAATGGAAGTTGAAGTCAACCAGAACTCCGGTGTGTTCAAAACATTTGTAGAACAACAGAACTTTGAATTTAACTCGATGGATGAAGCAGTGCCAACAGCATTATTATGTTTATTAGGTTATATTATTATTTCAGGTCTCCAAGCGGTGCACACAGCAGCGGAAAAGTGTACTTCAAATCTATGCGACCTGAGAATGGAAGTTGAAGTCAACCAGAACTCCGGTGTGTTCAAAACATTTGTAGAACAACAGAACTTTGAATTTAACTCGATGGATGAAGCAGTGCCAACAGCATTATTATGTTTATTAGGTTATATTATTATTTCAGGTCTCCTAGCGGTGCACACAGCAGCGGAAAAGTGTACTTCAAATCTATGCGACCTGAGAATGGAAGTTGAAGTCAACCAGAACTCCGGTGTGTTCAAAACATTTGTAGAACAACAGAACTTTGAATTTAACTCGATGGATGAAGCAGTGCCAACAGCATTATTATGTTTATTAGGTTATATTATTATTTCAGGTCTCCAAGCGGTGCACACAGCAGCGGAAAAGTGTACTTCAAATCTATGCGACCTGAGAATGGAAGTTGAAGTCAACCAGAACTCCGGTGTGTTCAAAACATTTGTAGAACAACAGAACTTTGAATTTAACTCGATGGATGAAGCAGTGCCAACAGCATTATTATGTTTATTAGGTTATATTATTATTTCAGGTCTCCAAGCGGTGCACACAGCAGCGGAAAAGTGTACTTCAAATCTATGCGACCTGAGAATGGAAGTTGAAGTCAACCAGAACTCCGGTGTGTTCAAAACATTTGTAGAACAACAGAACTTTGAATTTAACTCGATGGATGAAGCAGTGCCAACAGCATTATTATGTTTATTAGGTTATATTATTATTTCCTTGATATTTACTACAGAGTCCTAGGCTTGGCCACCATTTCCCACGGCGTTCTACGGAAACAGATGGTTTTCTCCTTCAGCGTGCATGTCAAGTTTTATTTATTATTTAAATATTGAAGACAATATAAGTGATTTCTAAACGAAAATCTGAAACAGAAAAATCAGAAAAGGAAACGGTCACATCTGGGACTCGAACCCAGGACCCTTGTCTTTCCGGGACAGTGCTCTACCAACTGAGCTAATGGGACCCTATTCCCCTCGGTCACTTTTAACTGTATCATACTTCGAATAAGAACTACTAACATTGTCTTCATTTTTTCACCGCACATTTTTATTGGCAACTATCTTTATGTATGATCGCAAGATTCATCCCGAACTAAATGCAATCCAGACAGCGTCTTTTTAGATAAACCTATCTTATTTTTTATTTTTTATTATTATGTTTATACTACTTTTTATTAAATATGACTCTAGACCCCAATGTCCAGGAATACAGATTAAATAAATAAAAATGAGTTTTATTTAAATTGAATAAATTACGTTAAATAAGAAATAATTTGTTGCTGCCCCCAAATATCAATAAAATGCCAAGCCACTGAATAATAACCATGGAAACAGGCCGTCAGCATGTAATAATGTATGTCTATAGAAATATAAACCAAATGAAAAGAGACAGATTCCTTTATTATTAAATTATCACGAGTAGTTTTCTCGTTGCTTTCTATTCTTTTCTCTCTAAATGTTTTCCTAATTTTATTTATATTCTACATTAGTGTATTACCTGTATTTTTCAAAATAAAAATATTGCAGAGCAGCTTATCCTCGATACCAGAGGCGGCTCTAAGGACCTAGTAGTGGTAGGTCATTTGAAAAAAATGTGTGACTAATATTTATTTGATATTGTGAAAAATGCCCATTTTCTATATCAATTTGTTGCGCCGCGGACTCTAAATACATATTATTATGTTAATATAGTAAATTGGAAATAAATACACAATCCATGTACTGGCAAATTATTTCTTAAGATATTAAGTTTTAATGTAGTTGTGCACAACATTAAAGTAAATAAAATAAGAGTTTGATTCTATTTGACAATGATCTTTTACGTTTTTTGTTTTGTTTCATTTTTCAGCTTCATTCTAAATCGATAACAACATAAATAATTATTCCAAACCTTTCACGAACTATTCAATTGAAAAACAACCATTGTTCCACACACTACAAGCGTGTAAAATGAAAAACCGACATTTGTTTATGTCACCATCTCTGTAATATAATACACATATAATATTCATCGTGTTGTCTCTCCGCGGTCATGGGGGAGACAACACGATGAACTCATCTGTACCTAATTTTTACTTCGACGAAAAATCCATCTCGTTTATTCTATGGCGCGCATAGGGACAGAAGATGCCAAAGTGGACATTCTTTATTGACCCAGCGAATCGTGTGGACTTGTGAATGAAAGCTTCTATTGGAGACAACAGATGTCTATGCTAGTCTAGCATTTTAAATAAAATAAGACCAGTTGTTTTGATTCACATAATACAATTTTGGGGGGTCAAACACCAATTGATCCAAGGGAAGAACCGCCACTGCTCGATACACTTATCCAAATAACCATGTCTATACGACTTACCTTCATTCTGTATATTTTTTTGTATTAAATGTACCTATTCAAATTCTAACTCTTTATATAAATATATTGAATTTGACTGTGGCGGGCGGCGTGGATTTGATTTCAATATAAATATTTTATTCCAAGATTGATGAAATTTTGCACATTTGACTTTTAAAATAAGAGGAAGATTACTATTATATAAATATAATATCGTGAGACTTAAAAAAACCACAACCAACCCATTTCCCACTCTTTAAAACGGAATTGTGATACTTGTTATTATATTTATTATTCATTGGATAATTTGTAAAGCTCCGCTTTACAGTTGATGCAGGTATTACAGAAAATATAAATATTACAAAAATAGAGTGAAGTTAAGTTAAGTAAAATGAAGTATAGGAACAGGTGACACAAAGATAGAAGATGGAGACTCTGCAGCAAGAATCCTAGGTGGTGAAGAAACTGGACCAGCTGCTGCAGCGAAAGAGTCCACCGCGTCCACCAACAGTGCCAGCACGAGGTTCGTCATCCGTCCAGGTATGTGTCTGCTGCTAATAAAGCGCTGACACACTATCCTCTCACAGATACCAGACCTTGGCAGCACCGCTGTGACGTTCTACGAAGATAGAAGATGGAGATTCAGCAGCAAGAATCCTAGGTGGTGAAGGAACTGGACCAGCTGCTGCAGTAAGAGAGTCCACCGCGTCCAACAACAGCGTCCAGGTATGTAATCTGCTGCTAATAAAGCGCTGACACCTCAGATAGATAAGAGACCCTGGCAGCACCGCTGTGACGTTCGGCAAGTCCATCATTTATCTCCATGTAATCCTGTTCCTGGTAATTGTTGAAGTGGTGCATTCTGCCCGCAATAAAAAGCGACGGTCGGGATAATAAATTACCCTGGGCTTAGTAAAAAAACTTGCCAGGGTCAAACTTGCCCAGTTGCCGAGAATTTTGTTGAAAACATCTGGGGTGCATTTGATGAAATTGTGCACACTAGAGTAAAATTAATGTCAGTAAAATTCCGAAGAAATGTTTTTTTCCCTCTCATTAAAAATTAATGACTCAAATTATTAATTATTCGTAGTACATCCTATGGATTACGATTTTTCCATATTCTTTACAATATTATCTAGATTATTATTTATTTTTCAGACGATGCCTCTCCTGATGGAGAAAATAAGTACTCCATCAGCAAGGATTGCCATTCTTGATTGAATTCATACTTTCGTTATTTTTTAATTATTTTTTATTCCTTATTGTTTTGAAATATTCATAAAACTAGTATGTATAATATTTGTCATTTAATTTTTGTTTTACATATTTAATAGGTGCATCAAAATTAATCTTTATTTTTAAACCTATTTTTCGGAGCGCCGCGGTGGTGTAACCTCTTGAAGGTGTTATCATCTCTCTCAGGTCGATATTAGCTCCTAGCTTTACTGTGCAGATTGCAGTTATATGGAACTACGCATTATTTTGAAACTTTGCCAATGTTTTTTATATTTTTCCTGAACCTATTTTCGACTCATAAACCCAATAAAACAGTAAACACACTAACATTTAATTATTTACAGATCTGCCAAATTAATTATGGTTAAATCAATTCATTCTAACAATTATCGAGTGAGTTAAATTTGTCTATTTTCACAAAATTTCAATGGAATAAAAAAAAAGGTTTTTTAAAAATTGCTTTGAAAGGACTTTGAACTTTGAAAAAATGTTTTCCATTAACGTAACGGAATCAAATTCGACGTTACGTTTTGCTGAGCCTGTTACTGCCTGGACAGGGTATAAAGGACTGTATTTATGGAATACATTGGCAGCGCGCAAACCTTTGATTAGGCACAAGAAAACACTCCGTTTTAAAATATTCGTCCGCAGACCCAGTGCAGTGGGGTGGGGTGGGGCTGTACGCTGTGTGCACTATTTTCAGTGATAATTATAATTGCTTTACCATGTCATGAGGCACGGTCCCATCACTTGCGTGGATACCCGCGCGAAACTTAATTGAATTCCAGCCACGGGTAGGAGAAATAATCAATTTTATCCATTTTGGTGAACTTCAATAGTCTGTTAGAATATTTTTCAAAAAATTGTGGTACAAGCGGGAAACTGGTCAAACTACATTACAGAGAACCCGAAAAAAACGTTTTATTCGGTACGGTACTGTTTTGGTACTTCCCGTCTCCTGGTGACAAAGATAATAGGACAGGTATGGGGAAAAGGAAACAATTGCCCGAACTAATAGTCATTTATTATCGAGGTTTAAAAAGGGAAAATCGGACGATTTAGCGTTTATTAAAATATAATTGTCGGTGACTGATGTCGTATCGCTGGCTTTGAACGTAGTTAGAAAGCTGATTCACGTTCTGCCATCACCCAGCGGACTTCCAAGTTTCTCCGGGTAGGTACAAATTTTCGGATGCAAAGTGACAAAAAATCAGGAGAGCTAGTGTTACCTGCAGATCGATACATTTGACCCTTGCAGTCGTGAGCGTCCACCTGCAGATCGATAAATTAACCCGTGCAGTCGTGAGCGTCTACCTGTGGATCGATACATTGACCCGTGCAGTTCTGAGCATCGCTTTTGGAGAAATTAGGGCCATACAATTATCGCTCAAAGTTATCGTGTTTTAAAATCGATGACTCGTCCACCTGCAGATCGATACGTTAACCCGTGCAGTCGTGAACGTCTACCAGCGGAACGATACAATGATCCGTGCAGTCGTGAGCTCCTACTTGCAGATCGATTCATTGATCCGTACAGTCCTGAGCGTCACTTCTGGAGAAATTAGGTCCTTACAATTATCGTTTAATCGAGGACTTTGAGTCACTTTAAACACTGACATTGAATTATCAATGAAAAGTTCTGGGAGGGAAAAACGTATGAGGTGTACGTATCTGGGGGTCAGTGTATCCAGAAGGAACAGAAGTATAAATATATTTCTCATTCGAACTCTTCATTTACATTTATACGTCGTCTCACAGTATGTTCTCCTCTTTATCACATTTATACGTCGTCTCACAGTATTTTCTCCTCTTTATCACATTTATACGTCGTCTCACAGTATTTTCTCCTCTTGTTATGAAAATAGTTAATTTATTTATTTATTTATTTATTGACGCCCAATCGGGCTTTTGGGTACATAAAAATTACAAATTTCATTTTAACAACAGTATAAAACGAACAATAGAAAATCGAAATAAGATATAATGATTTCTCACACATTATTTACATTTAAAAAGTGGTGGACTAATTTGGCTTTAAATGTATTGAAGCTTAAATTAAATATGTCAGCGACATCACTTAGTTCATTGCCCAACCTATGTATTCTTTCTAACACAGAATTCGTAGCGAAGTTATTGTTGTAGAATAAAATATTCCGTCTAGTATATTTTGGAGGTATATGTAAAGATAGCAAGTTTATAGTGTCAGGGCAGTCTAACCTTGAATGAACAATTTTATGTAATAAAAGGAGATCAAATATTTTTCGCCTTTCAGATAATTTCGATAAGTTAAGTTTACTGCGTAAATTGACATAATTGATTTCAATAATAGGAATACCAATTTTGAAATTAATAAAACGTAAAAATTTATTTTGAATTTTTTCAATTTGTAAACAGTGAGAGTTGAAATGAGGACACCAAATGGTTGCATTGTATTCAACCTGACTTCTAACCAGAGACGTGTATAGTAATTTTATAGTTTTTATGTTATTAAAGTCTTTAGCGATTCTGAGAATAAATCCAAGCATTTGTAATCTCTTACTGGTAATGCTATTAATGTGATTCAAGAAGCGTAATTTGGAGTCAAAGATAACTCCAAGATCATTGAATTCAAAAACTCTTTTTAGATTGGCATTGTTAATTGAGTAGTCGAATAATAAAGGGGTTTTAGATCTATGGAAACTGATCGTTTGGCATTTGTTGATATTAAGATGTAATTTGTTTACGATGCACCATTCATAAAGTTTATTTAAGTTCATTTGTAGAGTTACACAATCAGAAGAATTACCGATCGATTTAAACATCTTTAGATCGTCGGCGAATAGAAGAAAGTGAACATTATCGAAAATTAGTGAAATGTCATTAATAAATAGTAGGAAAATAATTGGTCCTAGGTGGGAACCTTGGGGGACCCCACTTGAGGCAAAAAAAGTGTAAAAGTTGTGGAGGTAATTTTTACAGATAATTTTCTGTATGATAAGTAACTTCTAAGCCATTCGAGGAAGTTACCGCTTATTCCCAAGTGTTCTAATTTTTCCAATAAAATGCGATGAGAAACAGTATCAAAGGCTTTGCTAAAGTCAGTATAAATTGTATCAACTTGAAAACCCTTAGACAGTGCATTAGAAATAAAATTTTCGTAAAGCAATAAGTTAGATGACGTAGATCTGTCTGGCATAAAACCATGTTG
The DNA here is from genome assembly GCF_061612785.1 of Hesperophylax consimilis. Lineage (NCBI taxonomy): Eukaryota > Metazoa > Arthropoda > Insecta > Trichoptera > Limnephilidae > Hesperophylax > Hesperophylax consimilis. The sequence goes on along the minus strand of NC_142858.1, from coordinate 30,370,321 downwards.
AAATGTTGATATAATTGGTTTAATTTGATGCATGATTTTACTTAATATAATCTTTTCTAAAAGTTTAGGTAGTGATGACATAATACATATGGGTCTATAATTTTCAATTTGACATTTATCTCCTTTTTTAAAAATAGATGTTATAAAGCTACTTTTCCAAATTTCAGGAAAACAACCTGTAGATAAGGATAAATTGAAAATTATAGTAATAGGAAGAGCTAGAACATGAATATAGTTTTTAAGTAATATTGAGGGAATCATATCTGGCCCCGAATTCGACCTGGTATCCAGCTGTTTGATAAAAGTGACAACATCATTTACTACCACATGGATGTTATGCAAGTTGAGTGAGCTTTCGGTATATTGGGGTTTATCAGATAATATGTTGTCATTGTCTTCAACATATACACTCTTGAAGAAATCTGCAAATAAGTTTACAATATCGTTTTTGTCATGACCCACTTTTTTCCCGTAAAACATTGTACCGGGAAAGTTAGAGTTATTTTTCCGAAAGGAGTTAGCGTAATTCCAAAATTTATTAATGTTTGTTAACATAGAATTTTCAACATTGTTGGTGTATTTCTAAAAACATACTTTCGATTTCCTAGTACAATCTTTACGCAGAATGGAGAATGCGATATAATTATCTAGCGTTCTATTTATTTTATAACGTTTGTGGGCAATTTTTTTTATCGTACGTTAGATTAATTAGTTCAGAATCGAACCATTTAGGGAATTTAGAAGTGTAATATTTTTGTAGGGGTACAAATCTATCGATTGCTTGATAAATTACATTGTAAAAGTATTCTAAGGCCTCATTTAAACTTGAGCTTTTATAAGTGAGATCATAAGCCCAGTTATAAGTAGATAAAAATTCTATAATTTTTGGGTAATCTGCTTTTTCAAAATTACGCTTGACAATCGTGGGGTCAATTACCTTAACATAAGTATTGAGGTAATTGATTATTAGAGGGGGTGGTATTTATCGAATGGAAGAATCATTTCATCAGAGGCATACACATTAACACTAGAAGAATTTGTAAAGACAAGATCGAGAAGACGAGAATTGATGTTGTACACATGGTTTTTCTGATGCAGATTTAAAAAGTTCGGCATTTCTATAATTTCATGGGAGCCATGATTGATGTTGTCCGGACTCGAGGACGCGATGTTCTCAATGTCCCATACAATATTTGGGAGGTTGTAGTCACCCATCAGAATAAATGTAGCATCAGGAAATTTTCTTCGCATAGTTTCAACTTCAAGGTGGTGCTCCTTATATGTTTGCAGGCCGGAGGATGGTGGTATATATGTGCAACCGATTATAAGTTTTTCATTTTTTAAGGAAACCATTACAAACACTTGTTCAAGATGTTTGTGAAGGCATTTCAGTTTCTTCGAATTCAGTTTGGTTGAAACTGACAATAGTACGCCGCCACCTCTTGTTTTATTGCTGGAACTTTGACATCTGTCGTTTCTGTAAATGAAATGATCTAAAAACCCCAGTTCTTGATCGTTTATGCCAGGATTTAGCCATGTTTCAGTAAGGGCATAAATTTCGTAATTCATCGTTGGTAATGTACATTTTAGTTCTTGAAGTTTCGTTCTCAGTCCTCTTACATTTTGATAATATATTATTAGTTTGTGGGTCAGTTTTTTGGATTTAATTTTACAATTGTTGGGTGATTATTAATGTACTTGATTGTAATGTCTTGCTCACCCGATGATTGCCTATTTTTTAGTTCGATTCGTAAATTATTTAGATAGTTCCTTTGAGCAACAGATTGATCAGGGTACATGCGGATGTTATTCTTCAGCAAGTGTTTTTTGCCGAGTAGGATTTTTGGCCATTTAGACTCAGTGAACTCGACTTTTACACCCCTCGGTTTATTAGTATCCCTTTTCCCGATTCTGTAAACTTTCAGGTCAAGAGAATTGGTAGAGTTGTCCAGGTCGAAAATGATTTTTTTTTTATGCTGGTGGTGTCGTCTTTCATAATATCAGTCTGGGTTATTGCTTTGCTTTCGGGGAAGTTACATATTATAATATTTTTTTCCCTTAAATTTTGATCATGCATCTCAGCAATAATATCCCAGATGTTATTTGTTTGCAAATTAGTAGTGGTAACAGCAGGAGGAATATTTTTGTACACTGATAATTCGCCTTCTAGGGTAGCCATTCTTGCAGCCATTTGGCCTATGGACCCTAGGATATTATTAGTTTTGGGCATTATTTTGGCAATATGCTCCTTGGTAAATTTGTTATTGGGATCCATCACAATATTTGTTAGTGCATTGATGGCATCTTGTGCAAGGGATATGTATGTCTGCGCATCCATGATGAGTTCGGATTTAGGTTAATAAAAATTAAAAATGAATAGTAGGTTGAACTCCCCTGATTACTGTCTGGAATCAAGTTCACTTACAGGTAGTAGTGAGTAGGTATCAGTACCTACTACGGTCTCATAAGGCGTGCGGAAATGCAGGTTACCTGCCTTTGGTGTAACAATAATATTAAATATTGAATTTAAGTAACGTTATTATTATTTGTTATTAAAACTTCGGGCTTTTATTTTGTTGTTGAGGACACAAAGAAATGAACAGATTCACAACTTTTACACTGGAACACAATGGCACAGGAATAGTGTGTTAAGTTTTATTTTAAATATTTTGTGGACAGAAATAATTCGTGACTGGTTTGGTTTACTGTTGGCGAGTGAGTGAACATTAAAATTGTAATCAGGTACTGATTATCACTTCAATTATTGTCTATGGGTTTTTTTTTGACGGCCACATATGAGCGCAACATAGGAGGAAAGGAATTATTCTTGCGGGTTTTGACACTTACCCACAGGGCCCAGTTGGGCTCGGACTCTGTGGGGATGTCAAAGTGCCAAGTTGATAACGATTGTGAATTTTAAAAGTCGAGCGGAGCAAATGCTCGAATTTATTTGATCCAGGCATCCGATCCTGAAACGCGGATTATTGCGATCATGGGCAACATCGCGAGTAAATACGATTAATGCGCGATTTAAATCTGAACCCGGGACAGTGAAACGCGGTCAATGGACACCGGGGTGCGAGATTCCGTTTCGAGAGTAATCCACAAAAAGGGCGGCAATCCTCACTCGCTTCGCGCGTAATACCCGACAGGAGCAGGCAGTAATTGACAATTGATCGGTTTTGTATCATATTTGAGAGCGGAATCGCCTATTTCCCGCCGTACCACACACGCCTCGCGGTCCTCGCGAATACTCGGATGGATGGTAACCGGAGGCCATTGCAGAGGAACTGATAGTCCCTGGGCTGGGACTGAACGAGAGACGGAGCTGGCGGGCTGGTCGCCCGCGCTGAAGCAGTCGCGGACCCTTGAAGGAAGGCGTCTCCATCCATCCTCAGCATAGCTAGTTAGATAGGGTTTTGGTATACGGTCTGTGATGGGGGGTAAGTTTATATAATATCTTTTCTGTAAAAACCACTTATGTTTGAAATAGAGATTATTGGTCCTATTAGAGAAATTGGCTTTCATTAATACTCAGCAGATCTGCTTGCGAATAAGCACCCTATGCCCATCCCTGAGGGAGGGTTTCATGTGTCTACCACAGCGCTCGGCATACTTTGTCACTCAAAGTTTGGCGTTCTAGTTTCCTACGGAAACAAAGCCGACCACTGTGTTGGATGAAAATCACTATGTAAGTACCCACGTATCATCACATTTATACGTCATCTCACAGTATTTCCTCCTCTTTATCACTTTTATACGTCATCTCACAGTATTTTCTATTCTTTATCATATTTATACGTAGTCCTACAGTATCCCTCCTCTTTATCATATTTATACATCGTCTCACAGTATTCCCTTATGATATTCTACTACGATACTAAGGACGCGTTGTTTCATAGAATTTCAAAGTTAAAATTCAAGTTCTGTGAAAGTTGTATTCAAGTTCAGTTGTCATTTCAGTTATGTGAAACAACTAACCAATAATGACATAATAACACAACTTGAATTGAACCTTTACATAATTAGAAAATTATCTGTAGATTGTTTCAAATTCTGTGTAACAAACAGTTCTCAGTCTTTATTATAATAAAAAATTTTGTTTCTTCATATGAAGCGGTTACTTTGTGATGTGACATTATAATTTAAAATTAAACGATAACTTTGTAAACATCACTTATAGGTAAATACTTAATGCCGACCGGGTTTCGCTACAACCGTAGCTTCATCAGGACAGTATAATACTAAACAAGAAAAGCCAAAAACGTCAATAGCAAAGTCATCAACAACCCAATAAACCTAAATAAAAGCCCTATACTCAGATTGTTCCCTATTGACAAAGAGCACTCGCCTCTCAATCTCCCACCTATCCCTACCTCTTCCACTGTAGCTCAGACTGTCTACTTACCGTGATATCAACACATGTTAATTTATATTTTAGATGTTTAGTATTATACTGTCGTGATGAAGCTACGGTTGTAGCGAAACCCGGTCGGCATTAAGTATTTACCTATAAGTGATGTTTACAAAGTTATTGTTTAATTTTAAAAATATTGATTAATTGATTATTTTTTTTCCTTTTTGTCTTCACTTCCTATTTATTTTCAATTCAAATAGATTGTGTACAGTATATAAATTTCTTATTATGTTAAAGGGCGAATTGTAAATTGACTTTTTTTCTCTTTAAACGCTATACAAATATGAATAGGGTAGGGGTAAATAATTAATTAAATCAAAATATTAATTTCTGCTGTCTGTGCGTCCAGCGTAACGAAAATTACTTTTAATTTGTGTGTCATTTTGAACGTTGTAACTGATGGTGTGAAGAATTCAGGCAAGCGATAAAGTACCAACCTATAAATGTTATTTTTTTTAACAGAAAACTTTTTGTATGCCTTTTTCAATTGGGACTAATTTGTCAAGAATTCAGACTAATTCGTGACCCTTTAACATGTCAATAGTAGCTGCCTTTAATGAATTTTATTTATTTTTGTTATAAAGATGCTCAAAATACCATGTCTTTAGGTACTTACCTTGTCTATGATATGTAATAAACTCTTGTGTTTTGACAGCGTACAAGTTAAAATTTTTAAAAAAGAATTCTACGAATTAAATACTATAAAATAAATAATAATGACTTGTTTTGGCTGTTTGTAACTTCTGTGAATGTGTAATCAATTCATGTCACAGTACAATGACACATTAACGTCGTAATGTATGGCATCCGCAATTTCCTCCCCACGCGAAGTAATCTCATCTTCCAGGAAGAATGTAAATCTATTTTTATACTATTTATTTACTCTTTTATACCCCCAACGAGCTTTTATGCAATGTTTATTAAGAAAATATTACTTATGTAATATGATATTATGTAGCCACTATAAAATATCAAGTTAGTTTCATTCTAAAGAAATTAAATTTTGCGATTTCATTATTAACAATGAATATTGTTTTTCGCTTCATTCGAACTCAAAATCAGTGTAATTTATTTCCAACACAGAAGTAGAACGACTGACCGAGCGCGGAGAAATAATAATATACGAAGTTTACATGAATCACCCAAAGTGTGGAACATGGTGTATGTTTGCTGGCCGTTTGGCTCAGGGTCGGACCTGGCTCTGAAGAGTCAGCTTCTGGAGCAGGATACGAGTGGCTTTGATCTCCACACAATGAGCGATGGAAGCAGATGCAGCGGTGACAATCCTGATGGATGATCCTTTATTTTTACCTATTTTTTATGATGTTTTCATCGGGTTATTATGTTTTTTTTCAATTTTTTTATTATTCTCAAATTTCCTGCTCTACTAATATTTTTAATTAAAAAATAATGTTTAATTAAAAAAAAACAAAATGTCTCAGTTTCACTATTGACAGTCATAGTCTATCTCTCGAGTCGCAAATCTCAAGGGCCATAAGTTTTGCTTTTATCTTCTAAGACAGATAAAATCAATCTGAAAATGCCTTTCATGTGTTGAATTTGGCAGCCACCTCTGGTCTGGAGCCCCAACATACCTTCAAAAAACGTTTAACACTTTGCTGAAATGGGCGGTCCGTTTGATGGATTCCCCTATCTTAACAAGCGGATTGCAATCTTTAGAGCACCTGCAACAGGTAGGTATGCTGTCGCTATGTTGAGTTTCAGACAGCCTTGCAGGGTCCATAATCATGGCAGATGTGTAGTTATGTTGAGTTTCAGACAGCCTTGCAGGGTCCATGATCACGGCAGATGTGTAGTTATGTTGAGTTTCAGACAGTCTTGCAGGGTTCATGATCACGGCAGATGTGTAGTTAAGTTGAGTTTCAGACAGCCTTGCAGGGTCCATGATCACGGCAGATGTGTAGTTATGTTGAGTTTCAGACAGTTTTGCAGGGTTCATGATCACGGCAGATGTGTAGTTAAGTTGAGTTTCAGACAGCCTTGCAGGGTCCATGATCACGGCAGATGTGTAGTTAAGTTGAGTTTCAGACAGCCTTGCAGGGTCCATGATCACGGCAGATGTGTAGTTAAGTTGAGTTTCAGACAGCCTTGCAGGGTCCATGATCACGGCAGATGTGTATTTATGTTGAGTTTCAGACAGTTTTGCAGGGTTCATGATCACGGCAGATGTGTAGTTAAGTTGAGTTTCAGACAGCCTTGCAGGGTCCATGATCACGGCAGATGTGTAGTTATGTTGAGTTGTAGACAGCCTTGAAGGGTCCATGATCACGGCAGATGTATAGTTATCGATTTGAGTTATGTTGAGTTTCAGACAGTCTTGCAGGGTTCATGATCACGGCAGATGTGTTAGTTATCGTGAAAATTGAGTTTGACCTCATTCAATGTATTAAATGTGGTTTTCAAACCGGAATTCGTAGTATCCGGTATTGGATGGTCCGCCAACTATGTAATGTACTACGAATACATTGAATTTGTTGATGAGTACAATAATTTTTTATCGAAAACCAGAGCCATTTTAATTTAATTTTTAATATAAAATTTACAAATCAGTTGAAAAAACTTTTTGAAAACTATCGATATCATCGGTGTGGAGAAACACATTCAAAGTGTCATCTTTATTTTGGATTGTCTGTACTTATGTAAAAAAAGCGAATGATTTTTTTAAAAATAAAATAATTACAATTGATTTTCTGATTTTGCGATAACATATCCGGGTCCTAGGACAAGTTAGATATTGGTGTTGGGAGGTTAGCGTGGTCTGCAGCTTTGGCTCTCCGTGAATTGTGACTCTTTCCTCCATGAACATATCCGATGCGGCCATTCACAATTTAATTAATTCAAATAATATAATGCATATTTGCCGCATGTTCCAGAGTGTATTAAATAATATAATATACTCAGTATTGAACCAGTATAAGACTGCCACTCAGAATTAAAACATTACTCACTTAATAGCCAGGTATTTCCCCACTTTCCTCTTCCCCATCTCTTTCTTCTCCCCACTACCTCACAACATACCCATAATTGGGGATGCCATAGTCTAACTGGTTCCAGAAGGTTGGGATCAATATAGGAAGCAATTAGGAGTTGTGCGGTATTCACATAAGAAATACCGCGTGAGCTGTAAGTAAGTGAGAGGTTTTTCTTCATTCGGAATGTATAAACGTCAGTACCAGTGTTGCCAACAAGGACGATATATCGCCATTTAGGCTACTCAGAGCGAGAATCGGCGCCAAAAAATCTAAAAGGCGACTGGTCGCCAATTAAGCTACTTCAAAAACATTTATTTTTCTGGGGACAAATTTTATATTTTCTTGAAATTCTCTAGCTACCCCCCCCATGAATTTATTTTATTTTCTGGGGAAAAATTAATTTTATTTTTTTGAAATTCTCTAGCCACCCCCCCCCACGAAATTTTTATTTTCACGTAAAAACATCAATTTTAAACATGTCCCACCTAACAGCAAATTCGGCTACTTTACGCTACCTTATGTATGAGAAACGGCGATATTAGGTCAAGATCCGTTGGCAACACTGAATTACTGAACAGAAATTTCCGAACGTTTGCGTCGGCACAAACAAAGTGTATGCAATAGCTGCGTTCCACATGACGTCATTAGGTTTTTTCCATTCGGTTTCTCCGAACGCGCCGGCTCGCATTCGGAACCTGCGTAAGGAATTTGTTCCGTTCGGAACTAAAACGAACGTGTGCGGCAGTTAATGTATTTTCTACTGATTCCGTGCATTCGGATGTCCGAATACGGAAAACGAATTCGGAAATCGAATACGGAAAACGTATGTATGCGGCCAGCCTTAATCCAGAATGTATGCAAAAGTCGTGCAGTGCAATATATTCCATATTTTAAAATAACAGACGAATAATGAGAATACACAGATAGGCAATGCGGAATAGAAGTGAAAAATGTGTGCAAGCGGCCGTTTATGGAGGATATTTGAATTATATAATATTCCCGTCTCCAGAGGGCCGTCCGGGGGGACATCCAGGCAACCATGGCAGTAATGATTGTGTTATTTGATTGGCGTAGTCTGCGTTATAAGCTTCCCACGTGGTGGCGGAGAAGCGCTCTCAAAGAGTGCACTCGTCCCTCCAGGAACATTTCCGTAGCGCTACAGTATCTCGGTAGGCGGAACAGTTGGCGATAAACATTTTTTTTATTTTTTATTTTTTAGTAAATTTTTTGTTGCATACATATAAATAAATAAATTTTATTTTAAGTTAAAAAGAAAAACTTTTTTTTTTAAATCTTATATGTAGATATAAGAAAAAAAATAATACAATTAAACAAAAATATAGTACAATATATGCATAATATCAAAAAATCCCAAATAGACATCGCCAGTTCGTGGGTATACTTATGTTCTATTATGCGGTTAAGATTATAAATTATAACATTATGTTGTATTATTGTAAGCGACTTTTAGCTTTTGCCATTGGGATGCAGTGTAATCTACCACAGTACCAGAGATGTGCCAAATGGGTACCTAAAACCATTTGAAATGCAAAATGGAAATGGTTCAAAACTTTTCCATTTGAAAATGCAAAATGCAAAATGGTTTTTAGAAAAGCATTTCAAATGCAAAATACAAACTACCTATTTTCAAATTGCATCGAAAATGCAAAATGGTTTCTCAGGTCAAACAATTAAAATAATTATAGAATTTTTAAACAATTTTGTAATTTTTATTTTTTTTTTTATTTGGTACAATATTTTTTACATTTCAAGTTTTCCAGTAATGTAGGCCTCACTGGGTGGCTTGCCCGTGCTGAGGCCTTCATTTTGTAATATGAAAATATAATCTACATAATACATTTAAAGAGAAATTATCATGTAATATGTTTGTTCTACATTGATGTCCATTTAATAATGGACATCAATGTAGAACAAACATATTACATGATGGTAAATCCAAAAACATCACGACTACAGATTATGAAACCACAAAAAAATTGCGCGGGACTAATGTTGCCAACGTAAAAACATATAAACTGCTATCTAACATTTAATATTACAGCGTCATGGCCCCACGTTCAGTATATGAATCAGTCAAAACAAAAGGAAGGTGGGTGTCTAAACGAGATTTCAAAAAACCACCATCTCCTTTTCTAATCCCTTAAAGCAGCATTTTGTTGCTTCTTGGTGAAATTTTGCAAACTACATTAATAAAATAAGAGAAAAATTACTGTCTACATCTGTGTTAGGCCTGGGCAATGCCGGAGATTTCAGCTAGAAACATATACAGGGTGTTAAGGGACGTCCTTGAAAATTTTAAATTTCAAATACAATTAAACAAAAAAATCTTTCACGCGTCGACACTGGGCACTTAGCTGACTTACAGCTCAACCCCTCACATCGACCCTTGCCGTCCAATTTCTGTTGATTTTTTTATTTTTGTAGAAAAATTAAATAAAACATATATATCAAAAAAGTCACCGTAGACCAAATCACTTACATTCCATATCAGATACATTTTTTATTCCACATAATGTCAGGAATCACTGGTTAGGAGCATGTCACGTATATCCTTTAATACCCTGAATAATATTCATGATTTCAAATGACATATTTATGAAACAACTCAATTTAATTAAATAAAATTCACTTACGCACGCCGGTATTTGGACCCGCGACCTACAGAATGCTAGACGAGAGCCTTATTATATTATTAGATGTAGGCTGTGTTTTCGACCTTCAAATTTTAGACATAAAACTTATTCTTGCATTAGCAGTCATTTTTTAATATGAAAACACACTTTCCTCAGGAAAATTCTTAGGCTTTTCCAAACTTTTTTGTTTGTTTATGTAGTTACGTGTTGCGCAACTACAAAAATTGTCGTGTGCCCACTAAAGTGGTAGATGTACCAACCTCCACCTAAGCGGAGTTAGTGTCTCACCCAAATATCAATCTTGACTTGTGCCACTGGAGAAATACTGTGGAGAGAAATACGTACGCAGCTCGTGCAAGAAAACTAATTAGAGCCATCTTCTGCGACATTGAAATCCTCCAAGTTTCTTGATAAAAGAACACGTGTTTGAGCTGCGGCGCCAACGCTACCTCCCTCATTATTATTCCGAGAGCAATCCATTCATGCAAATGACGAAAAAACACAGAGGATACTCAGTCATTTATTACACATAATCAAAATGATATTAAGAAGTAGTCCATGTTTAGTAAATAAGTTTTGCATAAATAAAAGCTATAGATAATAAAATATATAAAAAATAGATGTATTAAACAAACCTAACCTCAATTGTTCTGCCGGTATTTAAGTGGAAGATCCTCCGAGGAACATTGACTCCTTCGTACCAGTGCTTGGTTGAAAAACACACCAAACGCCCATCCAACATTCGTACAATTGGTTTTCGATTGGTGAATGCTGAAAAGACTGGGAAAGGGGAATGTTGGGAAACACCTAGCTATTATTGGGGTATGCTGTGAAGCTAAACATAGTGGGAAAGGGGAATGTTGGGAAATACCTAGCTATTCAGATTAGGTCTTAAACCCAAAACCACTATTAAAATGGGGGAGAAAACATTTATATAAACACATCTAATGAATACATTACATGCTAAGGCAGTTAAACTCTTAATAATCATACATGTTCATATTACGTATAACTATGAAAATGTTTTTTTAACTTTGCAATATTTATAATTATAATTATTTTAATAAGCAATAATTATTAGCCTGAAACACTCATCCACATTGAAAAATCTGCTGATAAAAGATACATGACGCCAACGGGACTTGAACCCGTGTCCTTTCGATTGCCGGTCGACAGCTCTGACCACTGAGCTATGGCGGCTTATCTCTTATCCGCGAAATAATTCAATATATACAAGTGTTTCATTGAACAATTACTGCTTATTACATTTTTATCAGGAGATTTTTCAATGTGGATGAGTGTTTCAGGCTAATAATTATTGCTTATAAAAATAATTGTTACCCTTTGTGCTATGCATAAAAAATCTTGTCTTAAAACAATAGTTTACCATAAAAAATAATTTATAATTATATTATAGATAACATTATCTGAAAAATTACCATAATTTTGAGGCTCCTTCCGTACACGTGGAAGTAGGACAGTAGTACAGCAAGTAGGTTACATGTGAGACGCGTAAGAGGAGATGCAGGTGCAGGTAATGAAATCCTTGAGAATAGTGCTTTATATCACAACTTTTCTTTTCTTCCTTAGATGATTACATTCTTAGATAAGGTAGAATTTTCTTTTTAGTTCTTGCAGAAAAATAGCAAATATGAAAAGAAAAATCTTTTCGGAGGTAAATTTAGAAATGTAAATAATACTAGTGGACTTATCGATGGTTCGGAGTAAAGTTTTGTGGTGAATTCTACTCAACCAGATGTAATATTTTAAATCGAATATAAGAAATGCAAAAAAACTAAAATTAGTTATACTTTGAATACAGGCGTAAACATTTCCCTTACACTTTTCGCTCTAAAAGATGTCATGTGAATGCAATTTTATATTCTTTAATAATTGGTTTGTATTTCGGCAAAAGTATTCGTGTCCAACTCCCCTCCAACCTCCCCATTGAATTCCATTACGAAACAAGTTTTGTGTTTTGTTAATATCAACGACATAAATATACCATGAAAAGCATCCCATATGTTTTGTATTAACACTGCTTCTGCATTTTTTCATTGCACTGCCTATGTCATCTTTGGGGTGCGGTGTGGGGGGTCTTTTAAAGCAATGTTACAAATAATCTTATTTTATAATATATACTAAGATGTGTAAAATTCAGAAAACAAAAGAAAGGAGAAAAAAACTAGTTAGGAAATCGGCGTTATACCTACCTTAAAATTTTGTAATATTTATATTTCATACACCCTATATTGACGTTATGGGGGTTTTGTTCTCAAGAGGGTTTTATAGTGCTGACTATATAATGTCATAATATATCAGTTAAATACAGGAATAAGAAAATTTAAAATAAAATGTTAAAAAATAACACTTAAATGAGGGATTAGTACGAAGACATCAGAAAGTATAAAATCTATACAAGCTCTAGAAGGTTATAAAAGTAAGACATACAGAGTGTTAAGGAACGTACTTAACACCCTGTATAAGAAGACATAGATTATATTAATATTGAGTACAGTATTTTATCTCCTGTGCAGTTAAGTAGAACTGCGGCTTACCCTATAATATCAATAATACCTTTAACTTCTGACATTTCCCAAACATTCCGATGGCAGCGAGCTATTTGTTGCGCGTGTGTGTGTGCAGTGTGTGTGCGTCTGTGTGTGCACTTTTGCGCCTTGCTTTCCCTCATACATTTTAATGGATTTTATGTTAAATTATATTCTTTATTTCACGTTAGTAAATTATAGTAAACTACTTTTTCTTAAAATTTGTTTTTTAATTAATTTATGAGAAACCGCACAAGAGTTCCTACAGCTCGAAATATTAAAGGGGACATGAAATCTGTATTTGATGGTTTAGAAAGGCAATAAAATATTTGTACAATTGTGAGAAATTTTTCAAAAAGATTTCAATATCTTTAATAATAATATTTCAGCTGGACAGAGCGGCGTGTGCAATGCTCTGCCTGCCATAAAAGTTTACATTTAATTTAATAATAATAATTCAGCTGGACAGAGCGGCGTATGCAATGCTCTGCCTGCCATAAAAGTTTACATTTAATTTAATACATAAAAATTCAATATAGAAATAAATAAAAAAATGAATAAATTGATGAAAACTTTAGGATTTTATGGTGGCTTGAGTGAAATTCTCCTTCTCTGGTGTAGAGGCGCCTGCCACTGGGCAACGGCCTGGACAAGAGTGTTGTCAGATCTCTGGTAGCTCTGACTCGTCCCAGCTATTCTGTGGCGCATCAAAGCAGCGAACCCTTGCACCCTTCCTTCGGTGAACATCTGATCGCCAGGGGAGGCCAAATAGGGCTAAAAAATAAAATAAAGTATAAAAAATATCTAATATATAAAATACAAATATATATTCATAAATATATATTTATCCCTATCAAAATATTTAATTTATTCGATAATTCAAAACACACAAAATTCTGTCTTTCCTCCTTCATATAATCCTGGTCTCTTCGTGACTCGCATTAATAAATCCTTTCCTACAGCCCCTAACTTAACCCGCCTCATAAGGCTACCCAACCGGATAGCGACATAGCTCCCCTGTTTTTACATTGTACAGCGTCACATAAAAAAATGTGTTTTCAACATCAAAATTGACAATAATTTATAACTTCAACTTGAACACAGAATGCTACATGAAACTAACTAAATAGCTTTGCTGAACTCACCTTATTTTTGTTCAATTATATTTTCATTATGTAATCCACGTTTTACGTAATCAAGAACATTTTATTTGCTAGGATTTAATGACTGTGCGGAACGGAGTGTTTTTGTTTGTTTTCGTAAATTGTACCTCGGAACCTACATTCTAAGATTTAATGACTATGTGGAACGGAGTGTTTTTCGTAAACTGAACTATGGAACCTATTTTATACTAGGATTTAATGTCTGTGTGAAACGGAGTGATTTTGTTTGTTTTGTAAATTGAATTTTGCTAAGATTTAATGACTATTTGAAACGGAGTGTTTTTGTTTGTTTTCGTAAATTGAACCACGGAACCTACATTTTGCTAAGATTTAATGTCTATGTGAAACGGAGTGTTTTTGTTTGTTTTCGTAAATTGAACCACGGAACTTACATTTTGCTAAGATTTAATGACTATGTGAAACGGAGTGTTTTTGTTTGTTTTCGTAAATTGAACCACGGAACTTACATTTTGCTAAGATTTAATGACTGTCTGAAACGGAGTGTTTTTGTTGTTTTTCGTAAACTGAACCACAGAACCTATTTTTCGAAACATTTTTAGAAATATTTTTTAACAATATTTATCAAATTAGAAAGAGCAAAAACCGCCACCGAGTTTTAAATAAATTCAATTTGCTTAGAATTCATTAATAGGAATATCAAAATCAACGTGCTACACTAGGGCCTCTAGCGGCTAGAGTTGTTGATGATATTACCACTATTTCACTGGAGTTGGATGTGTTATTAAAGTTATAGCGTGTTTGGTACAAATGTACATATATTAATATTCTTTTTATTACTTGAAATGGTTATTTAATATTCACAGTATTTTTTTCTTTCTATATTATTTACCATTAGTGTCATGGTTGAACAAGAAGGGGACACCCGACAGAGACATTTGCTCAACTGAATCAAATAGAATAACAGAATAGTATGACACGATGTATGAATGTGAATGAAGCGAGGAATGTGTGAGAATATAGAGTAGTGTGGCGGTCCATTCTCTCTGCGCAATCCTGCGGGAAAACAGCGTAAACCCTTAGTGTTATTTTTATATTATTTACCATTAGTGTCATGGTTGAACAAGAAGGGGACACCCGACAGAGACATTTGCTCAACTGAATCAAATAGAATAACAGAATAGTATGACACGATGTATGAATGTGAATGAAGCAAGGAATGTGTGAGAATATAGAGTAGTGTGGCGGTCCATTCTCTCTGCGCAATCCTGCGGGAAAACAGCGTAAACCCTTAGTGTTATTTTTATATTATTTACCATTAGTGTCATGGTTGAACAAGAAGGGGACACCCGACAGAGACATTTGCTCAACTGAATCAAATAGAATAACAGAATAGTATGACACGATGTATGAATGTGAATGAAGCGAGGAATGTGTGAGAATATAGAGTAGTGTGGCGGTCCATTCTCTCTGCGCAATCCTGCGGGAAAACAGCGTAAACCCTTAGTGTTATTTTTATATTATTTACCATTAGTGTCATGGTTGAACAAGAAGGGGACACCCGACAGAGACATTTGCTCAACTGAATCAAATAGAATAACAGAATAGTATGACACGGTGTATGAATGTGAATGAAGCAAGGAATGTGTGAGAATATAGAGTAGTGTGGCGGTCCATTCTCTCTGCGCAATCCTGCGGGAAAACAGCGTAAACCCTTAGTGTTATTTTTATATTATTTACCATTAGTGTCATGGTTGAACAAGAAGGGGACACCCGACAGAGACATTTGCTCAACTGAATCAAATAGAATAACAGAATAGTATGACACGATGTATGAATGTGAATGAAGCCAGGAATGTGTGAGAATATAGAGTAGTGTGGCGGTCCATTCTCTCTGCGCAATCCTGCGGGAAAACAGCGTAAACCCTTAGTGTTATTTTTATATTATTTACCATTAGTGTCATGGTTGAACAAGAAGGGGACACCCGACAGAGACATTTTCTCAACTGAATCAAATATAATAACAGAATAGTATGACACGATATATGAATGTGAATGAAGCGAGGAGTGTGTGAGAATATAGAGTAGTGTGGCGGTCCATTCTCTCTGCGCAATCCTGTGGGGAAACAGCTTAATGGTTATGTAATGGAATAGAAAGACCCTTAGTGTTATTTTGGCGAATGGTTTTCTTACAATTTTAGTATGTTTAAACCAGGTTAATACCCAATTAAAATTAATCAAGAATAAAATAAAAAGGTACCGAAGATACCATAATAATTATTTGGGAGAAATCAGTGACTTTGTGATTTGACATTTTCGTGAAATAAAGCAATAGTTTTATTTCAATTATACCTAGAAATTTATTTTGGTGTTTCATTTGTAATTATTGAAACAATTAATGAATGTCAAGCAAAAGGACATGTTTAAAATGTTTGTTGTATTGTTTTGTGTAATATTTAAATTCATGTTCCTTGGAAATAATTCAAATTATTTCGAAAGTAATGAAGCGTATAGTTTCAAAAACTTTGGTTTTAATGTTTTATCGTATGAAAAGTGTTTAAATTGCCATGGTGTAACTGAAACACAAGAACCTACCGCAGTGGTCAGGAAGAGCAGTTCAGATCTACTCTAATTGCAATCTTACCCTAATTTAAACTATAGCAGCGTTCCTTTGTCAAACTGTATGAAATGAAGAAACACATTCTTGCAAGTAAAGAGTTGAAAGGCAAAGGCAGCCTAAATATAAAGGACGTGAAGGGAGCGAGCGAGCGGATCAGGCGGGGGGTGGAGGGGGCGGCGGGCGGCAGCGTAGCCCTGCGCGGCGCGCGTAGCAGCCTCCTCCGGTTGCGGCGCGGCGGGGAGGGGGTGGGACGGGCGCGAGCTACAGGCGCTGGCATCCCGCATTGAGCGCCCGCCAGCAGCACGCGAAAGTCGGGACAAACGGACACCTGTGCTACTTGTTGCGGCGGACTCGCTCCTACAAGGTAAGATAACTTCCACAACAAAGCGATTATCCCTCCCAACAACACACGATTCAGATTACAACTAGAATACTTCACTAAAACACACGCACTTTAACCTCACATTAATGCTGAAGTAAATAATATAATTACTAAATTATATTTAATTGTTCACAATATAACACAATAATCGCGAAATTCTCCATTTTATTTTTCATCTCCGTATATTATAGTGAAAATATGCAAGTTTTTCCAGTTATTAAACTTTTATAAAAAAAACTATTTTTAAATTATTAAAACAACTTTAATGTTTTGGTTTAAGTTGTATAAATATTAATTAACCTTAAAATTGCCTCCTAATGATGTGTTTCCTTGATGACTAGGACTTTTACAGATAACAGTGTATTTATAACCGCAATGCGGCGCGTAGGTACCTACATTTTATTATTTATTTTAATTAGCGACCGGCGGTGCACCCCAGAGAATAGCTCATTTTATCGCATTTCCGTTAAAGTTATTTCATAATATTCAATTGTTTACAAAAAAATAATCATTACTCGATTTCGCTGTTTTAATATTTAACATTATTCAAAATATATTTATTTATTGTTTGAAATATGTGTTAACAATTATTACATCAATGAAATTGCCACTGAGATGTGCATAAATATTAACACTCTAATTAAAATGTTCACAGCGTAAATTCAGATTTGTAGTTACTAAGCGGAGTTGCTACAAGTGAAAAAATATAAATATTATGTAAAATAACATATAAAATATTAAAAGTACAGAGAAAGAAATTTCACAATGTTTGTGCAAGTCCTTCTTTTTACGATTGTTTTTCTACGAGGCTATTATTTATAAAGATATATATATCGTTACATTCTACTGCATTATACAATCTATATAGTGGATTGAAAAAGGCGGAAGGCATTAAAAATATAAACGAAATATATATATGCAATAGGTGATTTGTGAAAAAGTAAATTTGTGTTGCTGTTGTAATTTTTTCGTAAATTTGTTGTCACTCTTTTCTTGCTATAAATGAATTCCAAGGTATTTGCATAGAGAATACAAACCTGCCTCGCCGCACTACGTGGCACGTATAAAGATTGACTACAAAAAATTTGGAAGAAAATACTAGAGTATTTCCCATTCAGTAGAAAGATGGGCTGCAAGGAAGGGGTTAAGATTAAGACCTACTCTGGGACCTTTTCAATTATTCACAAGTTATTCTCTGTTTGTTTCAGTGTTTCAAAGGAAAGTGATCAGTGTTCCGAGCGGATGTCGGTGGAGTTACGCCTCAAGTCATTGAAGTTGCCGGGGACGACGAAGGTGAAGCTAACCTTCCGCGGTAAGTCTGCCCCGTTTTGCTTGTTGTCTTCAGTCTGAAACATTGGCTAAAGGAGGAGCTCTCTGTCATTGTACGCAACGCAACGTTAAATCTGACATCGAACTGGTTTATGTGACTTTTTCACTACTCTCCGGGTTAAATCTTCCCCAAAGGAAAAACTAAACCCTTCCACACACTTTTCCACAAATGATCATCTAGTCAATCAACACTATGCAAGTGCATTATATAAGCTAAATAAATACAAAACAATACAAGAACAACACGTCAAATCACCAGAGATCAAATGGAAAAACAATTTATTTTTTTATAGTGAATACCTCACAAGAGTCCCAACTGCTCCCGTCTGGAGCCAGTGAGACTATGGCATCCCCAATTGGGGGATGTTGTGAGGCTGAAGGTAAGTGGGGAAGGGAAAGAGGAAGGTGGGGAAGTACCTGGCTATTCAGATCTAGTCACTAAACACGGCTAAAGCCATTTGGAGCAACGTTTCAATTCTGAATGGTGGTCTTACACCAGGGCGATACTGGTAGTATCTTCCACTCTGGAACGTGCCGCAAATATACTATATATTATTTTAATTAATTAATTGTGAAATAACACAAATTAATCTAATAAAATTTATTTGCGCACGCCTGGTTCGAACCCGCGACCTTCGGAATGGCAGTCCAATGCGTTACCACTGGACTATGCCGGCCGTCAATACAATACACCGACTCCAGATATTTTCATATCAGAGGGTTCGGCTCGGTAGAACTTCTAACAGGGCCTATAAATCCTACTGATCCCTCAACATAAATATTTAAAAAATCTTTCGTTATCCTACATGTATTCAAAATGATCGATTTTTGCATCTTTATATATAAATTTTTTGATAGATCTAATACGCCTAAATTTTGAATGAGAGAGCTAGGTATAATGCCAGTAGCCGAAATAACGAATGGTAATATTTTTATAGTCTGAGAATGCCAAATTCTTTTTATTTCATTTCCTAAATGTATTTTCTTATTTTTTCATTAACAGATTTTTGAATATTACAGGAATTTGGAATAGCGACATCAATGATATAAGATTTTTTTTTAAATTTTGTCATGTAAAACTAAATCGGGTCTATTATGACTAATCGTTCGGTCTGTTAGTATAGTTTTATCATAATATACATATTTTATAAAAATGAATTTGGTCCGTGTTCATAATATGGTACTATATTACGGCAGTCAATCGTTTAATTACCAAATTTTGGTGAATTATTTTTAAAATATTGAATTTGATATTGAATTTCTATTGTTTTCATAAACATTTAAGTATATTCAATTTTACTATATTTAGGAAACGTACAGTTATACATGTAAATTAATCATGTATAACTGTACGTTTCCTAAATATCCGCAAAACTGACAATTTTACTATATTTAGGAAACGTACAGTTATACATGTAAATTAATTATGTATAACTGTACGTTTCCTAAATATCCGCAAAACTGACAATTTTACTATATTTAGGAAACGTACAGTTATACATGTAAATTAATCATGCATTTAAAATGTTGAGTATAAAATAAACCAGTTCAGATCCATTTAAAATCTTTTTTATGGTTACAGGTTAGGCAAGTTATAGTTAAAAATTATATGAAAAGATTAGACGAACAATAAAAAAGAATTGTTTTCGTTTAAGTACATAGTAAAGTTAATTTGATTGTAAACTTTTTAAGGTTTCAGTAGTAAATCAATACAGCTTTAGGAATTGTCGTCCTAGTAAAGAGTTTTGGGCTTATTTTTGTTTGAATTGTTGAATGTATAATTTGGAATTCGATCTGGTATTCGAGCTGGTGAGTTAATAATGCAGTTCATTTGTAAAGAGTTATAAGGTTAAATTGATGATAGGTGTTTCATTTTTTATTTTTATATTTTCATTTCGGTTAATATAAGTTTGGTATTGAGCATTCCAAATGACAGATGCAAATTCGAGACGAGATCTTATGTAAGCCATATATAATAATTTAGGTGTAAAAGGTTCATTGAATGGTTTTGTGATGCGCAGAATGAAGCCCATTTGTTTATAGGCTTTTTCTAAGATGCGTTCAACATGATCTTTAAAAAACAATTTAGTCAATACTCCAGTTTCCAATTCGTTGATAAAGAATGTGGTATTTAAAAATTTGTCATTTACGAGGTTTTGAACTAATACTAATACTGCCAATAAAAGTTTACCCGGCGTTTGGGTAAGTGCACCAGTAAAGGTTCTATTATTAAAACATATCCAAAATTTAATATATTTTCCCTGTTAGCTCTGTTTAATGTTTTCTGTTGGCGTGAAATTGTTCTAAATTTTTGGCGCAAAGTATCTAAAACTGAGTTGACCAAAGTTGGAAAAGAATGCTTGATTTTTCCGCTTTTGTTAGAATTACGCGTAAATCGTGTTTAGTTTTTTGTCATAAAATATGTCTGCATTTAAGGAAAGCCAATGAGGACAATTTTTACGTTGATCTATCGAACGTCAAATTGAGAAAATCAATCGAGTTGGTGTTTGCAGTTAGGGGAAGTTTTAGAATTATTTTTATAATTGATTTCTGCGCCTTTACGATAGAAAACGAACATCTCCAAGAAATGATACCATTATTAGTGATCGATTGGCTGATAGCAAAATATATTTTTTTGTAGTAAAAAGAGTGTTAGTATTTCGGTTACCGTGAAGTTTTGATTATTTTTTTGTGTTGTGTATACAAAAATTCCATCGTTCTGATTATCAAAAATAGTTGAGTTGTGGATGCGTAGTTTCTTTTAATGTTTTGGATTATATGTGTTAGTCAACCAACTTTTGACAAGAATTATAATATAGAAATAACCTTTGTGTTGAACCTGTATAAGAATATCATCAAAAAATTTATTCATATCTTATGTTTTGATGTAGGGTTTTATAGTTGTAGTAATTTAACAGTTTAGTTGTTCATGGGAGCTCCAATTTCCGTGGCAGTCACCAGAAATTTTGCTCCAATTGTAAACATTGCATAAGCAAATTGATTTCATTATTGTATTAGTTTGAAATAATCGCAATAAATACAGAGTTTGTCTTACCATTATAGACAGTCTTCGACTTTGTTCTCCATAGAAGGTCTTTGTAATGTGGACGGAAGTATTTGGCCGAGGGATCCTGCAATGAAGCTGTCTAGGCATTAGATGTCTCCTATTTGTAAGAAGTTGGTATCTCTTTTGTTGATTGTTCAGTTTAATGTGAAATTTTGGGAAGACTCTTGGTCGTCTTTCGGAGATCCTTCCACGATATCTTCTACTTTGATGCCGACTTCTCGTCTTCGTTTATATTACCTTCGATTAGTTTAGATTATATTGTTGTGCTAGATTGTAAGATTAGGTTAGATAATGTTAGACTGGACGAGGTTAAGCTAGTTACATCTGCTTAAATTAGTTTCGATAGAATATATGATCCATGATAACTCAACACAATGACAATTCAACCCACCTAGATAAAGTATAAAATAGTATATATATAACACATAAAGCTAAGTAGCAGTTTACTTTTCATAATGTTATATTAGTTTTTAAGGATGTGATGAATTGTCACTTTGATGAGTTATCCGATCATCGTTAAGTTAGATTGCAGCTAGGGTTAGTTAGCTATTGTTAGATTGAGTAAGGATTAGTTTGTTTAGATTAGCTTCGATTAGTTTAAATAATATTGTTATATTAGGTTGCAGTTAAGATTAGATTACGTAATGTTGGACTGGATAAGGTTTAGTTAAATTTGTTCAGTTTACATTCGTTTCGATAATAATAGGTTAGCTTAGGTCAGGGTTAGTTTTAGGTTAGACATTGTTAAACTGAATTAAGCTAGGTTTGTTTAGATTAGCCTACACTAATGTATGTGGATCCATTTCTGTGTCTACTTTGGTTCTATGATAAGTGCCAAAATAAATAAAAAGTTCCATACTTATTTACAAGTCACACAGTATTATCGGAAGCTTTAAATACCACCAAAAAGTATTGTACATTTTTTTCCCTTAATATTTTTAGAATCGATTTGTTGAAATCTAAACACGTCCAATGAACGCAAAAATTAAGAGAAAAAGGTTAAAGGTTAGCACTGAAAATATAATAGATTAATAAGTAGCATAAAAAGTGATACGCACTATTAAATGATATTCGATATTAACTGTTTTATGTTTTCGTGCGCAAAATGTGCCAAAACTTCCCTCGAACTAATGTGTCCCATGCCAAAGACCTCTGTCGCTTTGCAAATGTCGATTGCTCAAAATGCAGCTGCACATATTAAACCTCTTTGAATATGCCAACAATTGTAAATTCACACTGAAATATGCCATTTGACTGCCTCCTCAAAAGCCTTTCAGTTAATTCAAATCATTTCGAGCTTTACACGATAGTGCAGTTATGCTGTTGAGTCTGTTGAACAAGGATTTTAATGGAGCCACTGGTGCACGTGCGTGAATCGACAGACGGCTCGTATGTGGAACGAGCTGGAATCTCTCTTTAAGACCCGCATTAATAAATCTCTTCTTACCTCAACCCGCCTCACAACGCTGCCCAACCGGGTGGCGACGTAGCTCCCCTGCCTTTACAATCTACAGACAGGGATGCTGTTGTGAGGTGTCACATAAAAAACAAAAATAAAATTGATGAAATAACGGATTAAAGACAAAAGAAGATTTTCACTCCAAACCTGAATTAAGAGTGAAAATCCGGAATTCACTTAAACATAACAAGCTGTTGTAATGAAATACTATCTTATTAGTTCTGTTGTTCGGGCCAGTTTATGTGTAGTAAACTGACCCACTTGCAGCGATATTGGATCAACATTGGCTACCGAAGTCCATAAAATGACAAGTTACGGCTAATAACTACTACACACGTTCTTTGATCGGGTGTGCCATTGAAAAATCTCTTTATAATGGACTCCCTAGTTTATCGTACCAGGGTGGCTCTACCTGCCTTGCTTCATACTATTTAATTTTTCCGCTCACACAGTTCGTAATAGCCATAAACTTTAGTGTAAATCAAAGGAGGCCAAACATAACAAACAAAAATATTTTTCGTTTAGGGTGTCCGGGGGTAAAGTGCACAAACTTCGGCAGGTTCTACATCATGGTAGAAGTAAAAAAGGAAAATTATTTTTTCCGATTTCCGTAGTTTTTTTCCCTTACAAAAATATTTTTCGACTGAAGAATATTATTTTTCTATACAAACAATTCAAATTTTATACTTATTTTTTTTACATTAAACCAAAAAAGGAGGACCTGAGGAAAATAATTTCCACGGTGGGCCTATGTCATCTTTGGGAATGCTGTGTTGGATTTTTTTTAAGGAAAGAAAGGATAACAAGTTCTGGGAAGAAAAGCGTATGAGGGGTGAGTAGGAATCTAGGGATCAGGGTGACCGGACGGACCTATGAATATATCCCTCGATGGGCGATGGGTCGAGTCGATTTGAAGAGGTCAAAGACTCTCCCCAGACCAGCCTCTCTCAATCTGGCACGCCACGCAGTTGGTGATCCCTGCTAAATCACCAAACGTGGCGAACCACTTCATATGACCCATGGCAGAGGTATTGTTTTTTATCCAATACATGGCTCCCGGGGTGGCGGTACCCGAACCTGCCTCCAAAATTGAAAACGTTTAAATTTCGAAAAAATTAGTCATCTTTTTTACTTGTCGTATCGTGCAGAATTCCGACACCCTGTATAATAGATGTTTTTTTATGTAATATATTGACTTATTTATCTAATATATAAATATGTAGTTTTTGAACTTCGTAATGGGCTGCTTGAGAACGCATATTGCGTGGCTAATTTACCACTTGATCTTTTTTCGTTTTATTTCAATAAAGAATTTCATATCGGTACTTTATTAAAAACTTGTTCTGTAAATTATAAAATTTCAAATACAAACAAAAGATTAGTAAAAATAGCGTAACTTTTACAAACTTATAATTATAATTTCAAGCAAATAATTTATTCACCATGATTTTTCCGGTGGACTCAGAAAGCAATAGAAGAGAGTTTAAAAGTCTCTTTTTGCAATTTTACAGAGCAAACATTTTTAATTGGTATTTTTACAGACGCGGGTTTTTTTGTATGAAAAAACATGATCAAAATAAATTAATCTTCATCGTGAAAGTCTCCCCCATTCTGATTCTTACACAGTTTTTTCAAACGTATTCAAATTGTGTTTACATAGACGAATAGATGATAATGGCCGGAACCTGAGAAAAATGGTAGCCGTTGTTCACAGACAAAACATATAAGTATTTTATAAAATTCTTTGCCTTCGTAAAAAACAGGTATTAAAAATAAAACCCATATTCATTAATTATTAAACCTTTAACTAAAACTAACTATCACGCCGTTTAGACGTTAGACAACTAACTCGGTCTTGACACACACTCCTTGCTTCAGTCACATTCATACATCGGATCGAGCTTTGCGTTCATTCGATTGTGCCATGTCTTTCTCGGGCGTCCCCGACTTCCATTCACATGTGCATCATATGTTCTATTTGCATTTCGTTCATCAAAATCAAAATTCGACTATTTACAATTCTACAAAATTCAGATAACATATTTACCGGAGATCGTTTTTATAGAATTTCTCTCGTATGTTTACCATTTTATTTTATTTTCATTTTGCTATCGTGTAATTTATTTTGATGTAGCTTTGATATGGTAGACTTAATATAGACTTAACATATAGCTTTGATATTGCATTCACCGCAATGGAATCTGCATTTAGCATGTTGATAGCTGAACATTTGTGAACTGCAAACCACTAAAATTCGAGTTAATTAAAATTCATATTTCTGATTATAAGTTGAGTCAGTGGATGGGAAGAATTTGAAGCACCGCGCTGTATTTGCTACTCTGCATGACCTAGAAACACTTTATGATCCACGAACAACAAATATTTATTGCGTTTTCAGAACATAAATAATGTTGCAATCTGTAATCAAATGCTGTTCAAATTATTATTAAAAATTCTGTTGCATTATTTTTAAACGAAATAAGGTTAGACAAAGCTAGACACTTTTCAATTGATTGAGAGTTATTGTTTCTTCTATGTGACTTACTATTTCTATCCTCTTCTTACCTTGGCTTTTTGGTTCCTTCTGGTGCTTCTTTCTTCTTGTCTCTTCTAGTCTCTTCTTGGCCTTTCTAGTCTCTTCTTGGATTTTATTCTCCTCCTTGCCTCTCCTCACCCCTTCTTGGCTCATATTGTCCTTTCCTGGCTCATCTTATATCTTCTTACTTCTTACATGGCCGACCCTTCTCGTCTATTCCTGTTTCATCTAGCTGAATTCTTATTGGTTCTTCTTGCCTCTTCCTGACTCTTCTAGTATCCGTAAAATAGCTAAATACAATAAAAACCTAACCAAGAAAGTAAGAAATAGAATCTTCTATTCATAATTTTTGTGTTCGAACAAAGGACGCTCCTCTCGACAAGATATCTAATATAATATAATGTGACGATTGTTAAAATAACATTGTAACAAATTCTGCAATAAGACACCGTCACACCTCGTACTACGTCTTGTGGTCCAACGATCATATCTCTGTCTCAGGCCTAGATTCAATACACTTGTACCGAATAGTAAGTGAAAAATCTTTTTTAGAGAGTTTTTCTGTGAACTAAATAAATTTCATATCAGAAAAAACGAAGGATCGATATATCGATAAAGGATTTCTAATCCCAGTGTTTTTATCTGAATTCACTACAAAGCGATAATTCTTTATATACATATATTTTTTTACATTAACCCAACACAGACCATGAGGGAAAAAAATCCTCAAGGCCTATGTCATCATTTGGGAAACTGTGTGGAGGGTCTTTTTTAAGGAAAAGAAGTAGAGAAGTTCTGGGAAGGTAAAAGGTATGAAGGGTTGGGTATGAATCTATGGATCATTGCGTCCAGGAGTGACGGACAAATGAATATATCCCTCCCGCTGCGGCGCAAGGCGATGTGTCGAGAGACCAGCTAGAGAGGTCTAAGGGTCTTCCCAAACCAGCCTCTCAGCTGCGCGCATATAACCCGATGAACCCGGGCACCCCTGCCAAATCACCGGCCGTAGCTTGCCACTCTGCCACCTATGCCAGATGTGTTGGTTAACCCAACCCGCCTCCCAAATCGAAAACATATATACGCTATTGGGGGGGCCTTTACTATCAATTAAGTAGAGAAGTTCTGGGAAGGTAAAAGGTATGAAGGGTTGGGTATGAATCTATGGATCATTGCGTCCAGGAGTGACGGACAAATGAATATATCCCTCCCGCTGCGGCGCAAGGCGATGTGTCGAGAGACCAGCTAGAGAGGTCTAAGGGTCTTCCCAAACCAGCCTCTCAGCTGCGCGCATATAACCCGATGAACCCGGGCACCCCTGCCAAATCACCGGCCGTAGCTTGCCACTCTGCCACCTATGCCAGATGTGTTGGTTAACCCAACCCGCCTCCCAAATCGAAAACATATATACGCTATTGGGGGGGCCTTTACTATCAATTAAGTAGAGAAGTTCTGGGAAGGTAAAAGGTATGAAGGGTTGGGTATGAATCTATGGATCATTGCGTCCAGGAGTGACGGACAAATGAATATATCCCTCCCGCTGCGGCGCAAGGCGATGTGTCGAGAGACCAGCTAGAGAGGTCTAAGGGTCTTCCCAAACCAGCCTCTCAGCTGCGCGCATATAACCCGATGAACCCGGGCACCCCTGCCAAATCACCGGCCGTAGCTTGCCACTCTGCCACCTATGCCAGATGTGTTGGTTAACCCAACCCGCCTCCCAAATCGAAAACATATATACGCTATTGGGGGGGCCTTTACTATCAATTAAGTAGAGAAGTTCTGGGAAGGTAAAAGGTATGAAGGGTTGGGTATGAATCTATGGATCATTGCGTCCAGGAGTGACGGACAAATGAATATATCCCTCCCGCTGCGGCGCAAGGCGATGTGTCGAGAGACCAGCTAGAGAGGTCTAAGGGTCTTCCCAAACCAGCCTCTCAGCTGCGCGCATATAACCCGATGAACCCGGGCACCCCTGCCAAATCACCGGCCGTAGCTTGCCACTCTGCCACCTATGCCAGATGTGTTGGTTAACCCAACCCGCCTCCCAAATCGAAAACATATATACGCTATTGGGGGGGCCTTTACTATCAATTAAGTAGAGAAGTTCTGGGAAGGTAAAAGGTATGAAGGGTTGGGTATGAATCTATGGATCATTGCGTCCAGGAGTGACGGACAAATGAATATATCCCTCCCGCTGCGGCGCAAGGCGATGTGTCGAGAGACCAGCTAGAGAGGTCTAAGGGTCTTCCCAAACCAGCCTCTCAGCTGCGCGCATATAACCCGATGAACCCGGGCACCCCTGCCAAATCACCGGCCGTAGCTTGCCACTCTGCCACCTATGCCAGATGTGTTGGTTAACCCAACCCGCCTCCCAAATCGAAAACATATATACGCTATTGGGGGGGCCTTTACTATCAATTTTTCATTCTTAATTGATCGCTTGCTGTAATTAAAGCATTACTCTATGTTCATTTAGTATGACCGATCAATTTCAAAGAAGCAGAGAAGATCAATTTGATTTTTCCGAAAGTGACACTACTCGTATAAATCCCGGGGATTTTAATCTCCTTTTTTCAGTGGTGTTCGCTAAAACACAGAATTATGATTTCGGCGGCTACTACCAAGGGAATTGGTACGTAATTTTTATAATAAATATATATTTGGGATTCTCGTTTCATACGAATGGCATATTTGGAAAAAAAATCACATTCATAAGTAATCCGCGTGGAATACAACTTTGTGCGAAAGGGTATTTTTGTAACAAATTTGCTTCAACGTTAAATTCATATTTGTTTTAAATTCTAAATGATTATTTTTTTTTTTATTTTTCATATCAATAACATACAAGAGCTCCAAATAAATCGTATTCATAAATAAAATGTGTTGGAAATAAGTTTTTGTCTAAAATCAAACCGAACCAAATCGTTTCTACCTATTCATATTTACTTCAAACGATTAAATTTATTTTTCTATATATTGGGGAATATATCAATTCAATGATAGGTAATCGCTATGCACACTTATTCGAATTTCAAAATAACGTTGTCAATCTAACTATACTAAAAAATATATTTATAAAAGCTGTAGGACATAGCATAGTAGTTTAAGAGGCTACCCATAGATGGTTACCTGATAGGTAGGAATGGACTTGATATAGCTGTCGATAATTCTACTGTCGGCTAAAGAAGCCATCAGAGCTCATTATATCTATCACAATAAAGTCTGTCAGCCTTACTAAAGAAATCAAATTCATCAATTCACATTCGTTAAACGGTGTTTTTGTTACACATTGTATAAAGACTGTAAAAGTTTTGATTCAAGTAGGTACTAAATAGTGACACGTTAAATTAAGGTCTTGAGAAAGTTAGGTTACGTCGGAGGTTAATTGACTGTTAGCGCGTAATTTGAATAAAAATTGTCTGAAAGTGATATTAAAAATTTTTTTTATGTATGTGAAGGTAGGTAATCATAGAGATCAACGTTTATAATGCGTTAACATGAATTCAAAATCGCATTTTTGTTGTTGTTACTCTCCAGGAATTATTATATTATTTTTATTGTATAAACGAGATTAAAAGTGAGGTGACAGATTTTTACAGATTCCATAAATAAAAGGAATTAGTTTCTAAATTTTTGGTCGTTTGGAGAAAAAAAAAAATTGTGTTTTTTTTTTTTTAACTTTTTCATATTTGAATTAAAATATACCAATTTATAAATATCAAATACAAAAATTAAACAGATAATTTTAACCAGTTTATTCTTAAAATGGTATTTTTATACTACCTCTTCAAAAATAAGAAATATATGGAATTGGAAACATTGGAAACATTCCGAAAAACTATGAGGAATTTCAAGTACCTACATATTAACAAGTACCTACACAAGTATTTATACAAGAGATAAACAACCCCTTTTGGCTGTGTAAACAATGTATATATCTTTCCATGAACTATTTTATATCAATTAGTAATGTTTTCACATACACATTCGTTTATCAATTAAGTTTTACTTTTTACGGAGTTTTATTCAAAGAGTTGTGAGACCCATTTCAGAACTGCCTAGAAGTTATCTTACTTGGCAACAGAGCGGACAATAAAGTTACTGCGCTAGTTTCAAATGTTCATATCACGTCGCTTCGCATTGATGGTACCTACTAATATTTAAATCCAACTCTGATCTATTTGCCGAGGGTCGTTAATTTAATATGAAGGTGTTCTCTCGATGAATCTCATCGCTTAAGCAAACTCTATATCCGTGAACCCTAAACACTAGGCAGCTCCCAATAACTAGGATATTGGCGAACCTCCGAAAGATTCAGAGGTCTCGGGTTCAAACTCCGGAGTACACAAATAAATGTTGATTAACTTTATTGATTATATTAATTTCATTATTACAATGGTTAACCATTACAAATAAATAAAATAATGTTACTTGTTTGAACTACAATATTTTTTATATACGCCGATCGGTTTCTGCCCTGAGGAAGGAACAGTCGACGGAGAAACCAACTGAAGTATAAAAACAATAACGATTCAAACATAGTAATATTGTTTAATTTATAAATATATAGTATATCGGATTGGTACATAACATAGGTACCTACTATAAGAGTCACCCTGCTGATAGACCACCATTCCGATTTCTCTTCCCCATCTCCCCACTACCATCAGTTTGCACTATTATGCGGTTTTCACATAAAAAATAAAACCCGCCACCTTCCATAAAGACAAAATGCCTAATTATAAAGAAACGATGCAACTAAAACCCCTCCTTAACTATTCTATAGTCTATTTCCAGTCACATATAGTCTGAAGCCCCAAAAACCATCGACTACATCGAGAAAAGGATTATCTGTTTGATAGATTTTCCTATCCTGATAAACGGATTGCAAGTTTTAGAGCACAAGAGTCGGGTGGGAATGTTGTCCTATCAGTATTTCAACGGAATCTAGCGTCATTGATCTTTTCGGCACTGGAGCATAAACTGGAAACACGTCAAACATTTTACTCTCATGAGAACGACTCGTTCTTGAGTTCAACAGCTCCCTCCTACAATATGAACCAAATATAGTGGGTCTCTTCAAGACACTCCTCATTCAACTTTGGGTTTACATCGCATAGAAAGCTTGTTCTTACTGATCTATTTAATAGAAAAATTAATCTGTGTAACACAACGTATAAAAAACCAATTATCTCAAGAAAATCAGACAAGAATAATAATAGATTGAATCACGGATACAATATTGTATTTGAATGCCTTTCTTAAAAGAATTGAGCTTTTAAACGGACAACATTATTTATTCATATTTATATTAGAGATATTGAAAGAAAGGTAAATGCAGGTAATTCCGTTAATGGAGGACTGAACGCAGTTGGCGCTAACAAAAAATTGTCCAAAGAACTGAAGTTAGCAGTCCACAACGGAGTGCTGGTACCTACCCTGATGTATGGAAGTGAGGCATGGAACTGGTAAAGAAAGGATGAGAGTAGATTGAATGCTGTTGAAATGAGATCCCTGAGGCGTATGTGTGGTAAAACCATGTTTCATCGTGTGAGGAATGTGGAGATCCGTAAAGAGTGCAAGGCTGATGTAAGCGTAATGAGTAAGATTAAGAGAGGGACGCTTAGATGGTTTGAGCATGTGGAGCGAATGAGCGAAGATAGGAGTGTAAGGAGAATATGTGACGCAAATGCGAATGGTAGCAGAAGTCGGGGACGCCCGAGGAAGACACGACACGACCAAGTGAATCAGATACTCGAGTCGGGCCATGTCAACAGTCAGAATAATAGAAGAGTATGTATGAGACGATGTATGAATGTGATGCAAATTGAACCCACACCCTTCTGATTGCCGGTCAGGTAGACTAAGCTACTGTACTACATCGGCTTATTTTTAACCGCAAAATAATTCAATAAATACTATTGTTTTATTCAGCAATTTTTGCTTATTGATTCTTTTTTCACCTGAAAACAACCAACATTATTTTTGTAGTAAAGGTTGTTAAATACATATATTTCCACTAGGTGACGTCGAGATTTATTATATCTTCATTTAATGGTAAAAAGCGATTAAAGAGAAGTTCGATATGAATATACCAAAATGATTTGTTCTTAACATATATTTTTTTTAAATTCATAATTCCTTAAATCATAATTAGAACACAGCGTCTATAGAAGAGAAACTTAAAAAAAATCAAAAACAGAAAAAACTAGTTTTATGAATTATTTTAGTTAACATAAGTTACTACACTCTGTAAATTGATTAATTATTTAATAAAAAATAAAATGGTAAAGTATTATTCAAATACGAACTACACTTTTGTTTTCGGTAATGAATAAATGCAAATCTTGAAAGCGGAAATTAACCCACTTCCCGATATCCGAATGAGCTGAAACTATCGGCAGATTGACTCGTTGTCGATTACAATGCATACTATCAACTTTATGCGAACATATTCGCATTTCTCTGAAATGGTTTCAAATTACAGCAGTTAATATACGAAATAAGTATCGGGCCTACCCGATCGGCACTTGGTGTGGTTAATAGAGTTATCGACTCCAGTTGTTGGGTAGGAAGGTTCATCCAGTAAAATAATTTTTGTTTTTAAGTTTTAAAAGACATTTTAAAATAGATGTATTCTAGTAAAAAAGGTTGATTTTTTCACGCCGATCCCCATACATGGAAACTGTATCAGGACCCATTAGTTTCATTTTCAGATAGTTTCTATTAGAAAAATAAAAATAAATAAATAATATACATTTCCGCATATTATAGTTGTTTAATAATGACAGACCGCAGCGCAGATATGAAATAATGTGCACCATCTTAAATTGTACGAAAATCAAAATAACACAAACTGAAAATCAAATAACACATCTGCCCTGATGATGGACACTGCAATGCTGTCCGAAACGTTGGCTAAAGAAGGAGTTATCGCAGCACGGCATAACACCCCAAAAACAAATAACAAACATACTTTTAGCCGTGAAAATCTTAAATCATATTTGAACGAAAATCAGTTTTCATCCCGAATCCGTAATACGTATTGACAGCCCACAATGAATTCCACCGATTTTACTTCGTCCGCTTTTACGGTCGTATTCGGGAAACCTCAAAGAGAAATCAAAGGTATTTCCGAAGCTTAATGAATAAGTTGAGATGGGATTGTTGGTACACTTCTTCCGGATAGAGTAGACGTCCCGAGTTCAAGTCTCAGTTACAACAATACATAATCTTTTTATTTACCGTTTGGCATTTCAGCTGTCCGTCAATTTGTTTGTACGTTCTGTTTCCGATTTCGAAAATCTTCTGCACACGAAAAAAATGTATAGCTAATTTATTAAGAATTCCCTTCAAATTTTATTATTATATTATTTTATTTTGACTAGATAACTCTGACTGAAATTTTCAATATTATGGCAAACCAGTCTGAAGAAAAATTGGAAAAAGAATTGGCATTGAGATTGAGTGAAATGAAGTCCAGACTAATTTCAATTCTCCAAACAAATCGTAGATACTAATATTGAATGTCGCAAGTGGACGAGGTGCTTTGTTTTATATTTTCATCCTTTGGTCATAAAAAGTCCTGGACATTAGCATTAGTGCGATTTTGTATGAGTGACATTGAAGCCACAACCAGTGGCGGCTGGTGACTTTTGGGTACTAGAGTGCTAATATTATAAAAAATGGCATCATTGATATTGTTGTAGCTGAAAACGATTTTTTTTTTCGAAAATATGATTTTTTGTATGAAGATTTTCAGAAAATCCACGCGCACGGCCAAACTGTAATTTCCTGAAATCTTCATACAAAATTTTTTATTTTCTAAAAAAAATATTATCGTTTTCTGCTATAACAAAATCAATAATGGCATTTTTTGTAACATAAGCACTCTAGTACACATAAAAGTCACGAGCCGCCACTTGCCAAAACTAGGGTGAAGAGGAATTGATTTGTGTGCAAAGTGGTGCATAATAATAACGGCGTATTATTATTTTATTACTTGCATGTCATTAAATTGTAGGTTTTGGCATTTTCCATACATCTTCCCCCTCACCGTTCCAGTTCCGTGGACTTGTTCGTGAAATCTCACGAAACTGTGAAATATCCGTAGTGTGCCCTTAGTGAGCTCAATTTTTTCTCAAAATGATAAAAAATTACATTTTTCAAAAAAAAGAATCCAACAATTTCACTGGCCTCTCTGGGATCTTGTAATGGAAAGGTATTGTGTAAATTGCCGACGTCAGTTTTATTTCAAATTGGTATACATCACATTTCTAAGGTTTATCTGTTCAGACAGTCGTGCCAGTCAGTGTCTGGGGGAGTGGATCGCCTCTGATTCTGTTTTTTCTCCAAATCAAATAACTCCTGTGGTCACAAATATTAAATAAACATGTTTTCCTATGATTTAATTTTATTTGAAGCAGTAACAACTCTCAAACATTTAGCTCTGGCGTCAGGCAATATGCACTGTTTCTTCTGTGTGGAATTTCTAGTAGGTAACATCCTTCACTTAGATACGTCACTTACTTGCTATGGAGCTTTGTTTGCGTAAATTTTTGGGTTCCTTTTCATCTAGCCATCGTTTTGTACAGCATCACAGTGTCCATCATCTGTACGGAGAAAAACGAATATTTCTGATTTATTAAAATCCTGTAATAATCGGGACCTGCAGGATGCTTCATAATACATTTAAGAACATTCATAATACATCGGAACACGTGTTCATGCAACCTGATTTTGTCCTTTTATTGTATAATGACGAAATGTGCAAATATAAGAATTTTCTTATAAACACTTATTCTGACATCTCCATAACACATTCGTGTTTTACTGAAAGTTTATTAGGAAACCTCTGAATTTTTTCGTCAAGGGTTTGTAATCCCGTATTTAACCGGATAACGAATAAATGAGCAATATTTTATATCAGTAAGTTTAGTCCGTTTTTTTTTTTTTTTTTCATTTTCTAGATTCTTATATTCCATGAAGTGGTGAATCATTTAAATTTACTGAATTTAAAGTTAATGTTCTTTATACAAATAGAACGGCGTCATATGCGCCTCACAATTTTTACCTCATATGGGTTTATTCAAATATTACCTGGCTTTTATAGACTTAGAGGCCTTGTATTTTCTCGGTAGGGAAAAAATTTGTTACCTAAAAACCCTACTAAAATTGCATGTATCATCATCCAGCATCAGCACCAGCAGCGACCTACAGCGGCCATATACTACATACGTGTCTGTTTGTGTTGTGTTGGGAAGGGGGAGGAAATTTTGGCTGCGCCCTTTTGTTGGAATCCTTCCGCATTTGCCGTTGGGAGTAAGGAAAATCGCAGAAAACCTTACCCAGGAAGGAGCGGCCGAACGTCAACTTGAAACGTTTGCGGCCTTCAGTAACATCGGTATATGATGTCCTGCATTTTTGAGATGTGTGTGTGTGTGTCTGTTTTTATGTAAATATATACTTATGGGAAGATAGAAAATAAACATACATATACATACAAATTATAAAATATTATATAAATATATAAATAGATATATAAACGTTATATATTTAGGAAGGGAGTCGGGAGTTCAGGAAATACCTACTGCTCGCTATTCGTCCGCGTCTAATTCTGGTATGTGCCATATGTGGTCATGGTCCATGAGGATGTGTTTCGGTAGTCTATGTGTGTATCTGAATGTCAAGTCGCTCGGAGCATTGTATTGTCCTATGTCTCGTATAAGTTGATTTTTACTAAGTGTGAGTGATTTGTAAAAGCGTTCAGTCAGTCTGTGTGTGAATTCGTATAGAGTTGGAATTTGTTCTCGTTCGTGTAATCTCTTCAAGTTTGTTCTGAGTCTTGTGTTGTATGTGATTTTAATGCAGAGATTTTGAAGTGTCTGTAGATTCTTGTGGTCTGAGTGTGAGATGCTGCTCCATACGGGAATCGCATAAGAGAGTACTGGACGAATGAGCGAGTAGTAGACGAGGAGTTTGGTTTTGGGAAGTAGCGGACTCCGTCTATTGAAAATTGGCTTCATCATGCCGATCGCTTGTCGCGTGCGCGTGTGTATCTTCGCTTGGTGAGATTTCCAGTTGAGGCGGGAGTCCATGGTCAGGCCCAGATATGTCACTTCATCTTTCCATTCTATGCTGTGTCCTCCCATTTCGATGTTAAAGTCAGGTGTTCTGTTTACACGTTTTCTCGTGAACATGATGGCTTCAGTTTTCGCCTCGTTCAGTTTCAGGCGCCATTTTTTGTAGTATTCTACGAGCGCATCGAGCGCCCTCTGTAGGTAAATAGCGGCCATATTCGCTTTCAGCGAGGAAGCGTATAGTTTGACGTCATCAGCGTAGATAGACAGATTGCATCTCTCGTCTCGGGGGATGTCGAAGGTAAACAGAATGAAGAGAAATGGTCCAAGTAAACTTCCTTGCGGCACGCCTTTTGGAATCTCACGCATTGAAGATAGCACGTTCCTTATGAACACTCTGAACGATCTATTCTTTAGGTATTCCTGTATCAGTCTCGTTAGGTATATGGGCGTGTTAGTGCGGTGCAGTTTATGCACGAGCCCGTCAATCCATACTGTGTCGAATGCCTTCTCTAGGTCGATGAGCGCAGCGGCGGTGAAGCGATGTTCGTTAAATTTTCTTGCGATAAATTCCGCTACTCTGGTGAGTTGATGGGTCGTGGAGTGCCTCTTTCTGAAGCCGAACTGCTCGTCTGGCAACGTTTTGTTGTCGTCGTGGTGTGGTACAAGCCTGTTGAGTATAATTTGTTCAAATACCTTGCTCAGCGTAGATAATAGGCTAATCGGCCGGTAACTTGTCGGCTGCGTTCTATCTTTATTCGGCTTTGCGAAAGGCAGCACGGTCGCCGATTTCCAAATCTGGGGGAAATGCCCGGTCATGAGGCAGGCATTGAACAATTTTGTTGTGTAGATGATGGCTTTTTGAGGGAGATGTTTGAGTAAAATGTTATGAATTTGATCGCTTCCCGGCGCCTTGTTTGTTCTCAATCGCCTGATTGTGACTGCAATCTCGCTTGGCGTAGCAAAGTGAATATCTTCAGCGTTTGTTTGCTCTGCTTCCCTCAAGTCTCGTAGAGAGTCTTCTACGATCCGGTCTGTAGCCGGGTCGGAAAGGCCGTCTGTAGCGGCGTAGGCTCTCTCGAACCCGTCGGCGAGTGTTTCAGCTTTTTCTTGTAGCGAAAGCGCCGTCCCGGGGCCGTTCAATTTCTGTAGCGGGGGGATTGTGAAGTCTTTATGTCGCAGCGCGCTTGCCATTTTCCATAGGGAATTATCCTTCGGCGTGAGTGATGCGACTTTTTTGTCCCAAAGTTCGCGCTTGAGTTCTGCGATTTCGGTCTTGATTTCCCTCTGCAGGCAGTTATACGCTGTCTTGAAATATTCGTCGCGTGTGCGGTGAAACATGCGTCGCAGGCGATTTTTCTCCTTGATGAGCGATAGAACGTACTCGGGAAGCTTGATCGTGTATGGGTGTATTTCTTTGAGAGGAATGTGTGTATCTTGTGCTGTTTGAAGAATCTCTGTGAGAGTGCTTGTAGCTGTGTCGATTTCTTGTGGCGTGCGCAGAGTTCCCGAAGTGAGATGAATTCGTTCGTTGACTTCTTTTTTGAATCCTTCCCAGTTCGCATCCTTGTAATTGCGCTGTTTTCTGGGGGTCCTTGAAGTTGTGCCGCCTATAGTAAAGCTCACGGGCAGGTGGTCCGAAGACAGTTCGTCTAGTGTGCGCAGTGGAGATATTGTCTTGACATTTTTCTCGAGTACTATGTCCAGTGTACTCGGATATCTAGATCGTTGCGAGTAGTACGTAGGTCTGTCGGGCGCCATTATCGAATAGGTATTTGTCTGCATGTGTGTAAAGAGCGTATTTCCGTTCGCATTTCCTCTGTAGTTATTCCAATAGTTGTGTTTGGCGTTCAAGTCGCCTCCCATCACAACAATCGGTCCCAGATTGAGCAATTTATTGAGATCTTCTCTCACTAGGTTACTTTGGGTGCAGTATACGGAGATGATGGTATGCGCTCTACCCTCTATGGTGACTTCGATAATCGTGGCTTCAGCGTGCTTCAACTTCGGAGTAGGTATTCTTGTGGACGTCATAGATTGCCGAACGAATATTGCGGTTCCTCCGCCTGATCTTCCTTGTCGATCGTCACGATAAATCTCGAAACCTTGCACTCTCAGCGGTACGCTTGGATTCAAGTGAGATTCTGATAGGAGAATAATGTCGGTGTGTAATTCGTTTGCCAAAGCGAGCAGTTCGTCTGTCTTGTTGCGCACGCTAAATGCGTTCCATACGAGGACTTTCACCGTCTCGGTATTAGGCATCGAGGGTGTCTAGGAGCTCAATCAGGATGACGAGCTTGTCTGCTCTTGTTGCGCAGCGGGCGAGCTGTGATCGCATCCTCAGGAGGCCTTGGAGTAGGGCCATCAAGTCCAGGTTATCTTCAGAAGAGGTGGACGCGCGCACGGGCTCCTGCTGTGGGCGGGGTTGTGGGGGCGGCGCGGTCTCGCGCTGCTCTTGGGCGGGGGCGGTGCCTCCGGCTACGTTGGCCCATGTGCGTCCATCCGTCCTCGGCTGAGGAGGTGGCCTGCTCGGGTTCTGTTCTGCCGGCGGTCGTTGGGCCCTTCTGGCAGGTCGCTGCTGTATTGAGGCGACGTACGCTACCCGCTTGGGGCAGCCTCTGTAGTTGGCGGGATGCGGGCCTGAGCAGTTGCAGCATGCGGCGGGCTCATCTCTCGTCTTCTTGGGGCATTCTGCCGAAGCATGCTCCAGTAAGCATTTTACGCACCTTGCTGTGTGCGAGCAGTTTCGGGACCCATGCCCGAAGTCTTGGCACCTGTAGCACTGGGTGCCGTGCTGTAAATGGTTGCTCCTGTGCTTCTGGAGGCGAATGCGGCAGTGGCACAGGTATTTGACGGCCGCGCGCAGCTGTCCCATGTTAACTTCCTTGTTGAAGTGTGCTAAGTATAAGGGATACTCGATTGAGGCTGTCATCTTGACCACCTTCACAGCTGGGAATCCCTGCGACTCCAGATCCGCCGCGATGTCTTCCACTTCGACGAGCGGCAGGCCCTTGATGACGGCCTTTTTCATCTTTTCTGCTTCGGCCGTGAATGTATGGAAGCCGCGAGCCTCCGCCCGCAGTCCATTGGTGAGGGCGCGATGGTCCTCCATCGTGCGCACGAAGATGTTGGCCGTGCCGCCCCTGTTATACCTGAAAGTAAAATGCTTACCAGCCCCCAGATGTCCTTGCACCGCAGCTGTGATCTGCGCGTGCGTCATGTTCCCCAGGGTCATCACAACCGGGGGAACGCGGTCTCTCCTGCCGGTACCTGCGGGAGAGAAATTATTATTAGTATTGGCACGCTTTATACGCGGCGCGCCGGCGCCTTCGCTTACCTCGGGCAACTCATTAAATCGGTTGCCACACTGGAGCGGTTGTGGTCCCCGTGGGGACATGGGCCTCTTCACGGGGTTGGACGGCCTCGTCCAGCCTCCATCCTGGGGGGCAGCCGTCTCCATCGGCTGCTGCGGTCTCGGGGGCGCCACGTAGGCCGACGCTGGGCCTATCGGGGGGCGCGTGGGGGCAGGACTGGGTCCTGCTGCCCTAGAGGGGCCTGCTACGGGCTCCGTCATCTCCGTTTCATCGGGCGTGGTGGCAGTCGTGGTGGTGGATGGTCTCCGGGTCCTTGGGTCCTCGGGGCGGGGCTGTGGTGCGGGGACCGTATAGCGCACGGTCCCGGTCTTCTTACGCAGCGCAATTTGATGGGCGCCGGGCGGTACCACGACCGGGGAGTCCTCGTGGTCAGCGGGGAGCATCCTCGTCGGGAACATCTTGATTGGTGGTAGTCGGTGCCTCCTTTTAAAAAGGGAGCACGTCTCGGGTGCTTGCGGGCGGTTTGCGGGGGCCAGCGTGGATCTGCGTTGGTTGAGTGTTTTTTGCGTGAAAAGTGTTGCCTTGAAAAAGGCAGTTGGGGGCGCGAGCGCCTGCTCGGGGGGGCCGGCGGGATTCCTCCGGCCGGCAAAAGTAGCGGGGCCTGGCTGTGAGCTCACAAGCCAGACAAAAAGACTTTCGTGGTTATGTCACAAACCACAAAAAATCTATATCTCCAATCTCAAATCCAATATCTCCTCCTATCATCTATCAATATCTATCAAGTTTAGTCCGTGTGGCAAGTGAGTGATTATATATATGAAAGTTATACCGTGTCGCAGGCGTCGATTCTCTTAGATACTATTTTAGAATAACAATTAATGAACGAATTTAAAAACTTGGTTTTTAGTTTTGGTTTAACCAACAAGTCATTAAGTAAGCTTCACCCCATCGCGTCGGAACTATTCATATTAATCGGGTTTTTGTCTAATTTTAATTTTTTTGGTCGTGTAAATCGAAAATCATATATTATTAGACAAGACATATTCAAATTTCAATGATGAAATAGTGTTAAAACGGTTTATTTGAATTTTCAAGTGAAATTTTAAAAGAAAAGCTCCTAAAATTCAAGACTTTCAAAAGTTTTCGTCACATAAAACATAGTTACGTTCTTCACATAAATACCACTCCATATTTTGACAGGCTAAACTTTGCTTCAAATTCAAAATTTGATAAATTGTTAAAAAACTTTCGTTCTTTAGAATAGAGTGTAACGTGCTGTAAAATAGAGTGTAGCGAAGGTTTCGAATTTAAAACAAAGGTAAAAAGGTGAACAAAGTGATAACTAACCCTGGTTAGGAGACAGTGAGCACTTAGAATTTATACCTATATTATTGCGTTTTATTCTTTATACTTACATCATGTCCAAACTTTGCAATTAATACTCTTCAAGACCCATGTTCACTCGTTCCTCTCCACAAAAAGACCCTCCATACAGCATCCCAAAGATGACATAGGCCCTTTGCTGTCTAATCAGGGGGAGTGACAAAACTACAACCTAACCTAACTTAAGATGGAGAAATAACCTTTTATCCTTGCCTCTTTCGCGACTGGTACAACGGAGA
The DNA here is from genome assembly GCF_061612785.1 of Hesperophylax consimilis. NCBI lineage: Eukaryota > Metazoa > Arthropoda > Insecta > Trichoptera > Limnephilidae > Hesperophylax > Hesperophylax consimilis. The sequence continues at coordinate 30,330,182 of NC_142858.1, read as the reverse complement.
ATGTTTTTGTGTTTTTTAGTGTGAAAAAAATTACATTTTTTGGAAGATTTAAAATATGCAGTTTTTTAATTTATTTAAATCGATATTACTTTCATGCGGATGTGACACCGGCCATTGAAAAGGCCGATTACACTACCTACACACTCCTAAAGAACTTCACGTGCGCCGGATCTTGATATGCAGAGTGATAAGTCTATTTTAAACCGAGAGGTTTATTTATCAATTCATTTTTTCGTAAGTTTGCTCTAATTTATGCACCATACTAGAAATAACCTTCGAGTATATGTATATACAAACATAATAATCTCAAAGATAACACAAAAACAGATGTTTTTTATTTAAAATTATTAGTTGAATTTAATAAGTTTTTTTGCAAGTAAAAAAGGTCGAAAGCTTTCAACCTACGTCAAAAAAATTCATATGTTTTTATTAAATTTGTATTCACTTGCTTTTCAACATTTCATAAAAAATGTAATCAAGTGGAAAAGCGACATCCATACATCGTGTTTTTGTGCACTAACGTTCAACTGTGTGCTCGACCAGCGGTCTTTTTAATCGGTGGACGTTTAGATTTCCGCTTTGAACAGACCATTGAGGTCACTTCTGGTTTGTTTGACACAAGGGATTGCGGACAGTATGATTTAGGAGACCTCAAAAGTGTTAAATTGAAAATTAATTTTATAATAGGCATGTTTGATTTAGGTACCTACTGTCTAAAATCAAGTGTGTAAAATGTGTACCTACATAGATTAAAAACACTTTCGGTTAATTGTAGTTATAATATGTACCTACGTAGATTAAATATGTATATTGTAGGCATAATATGTACCTAGACAGATTAAAAACACTTTCGGTTTATAGTAAATATTCTTGTTTCGCTATAAACATATTACTTTATATATTCATGTAATGGAAGTTTTTTTTATTTGTTGGTGCAAAAATAACTGCATAGGCATGTAATTACGTTAAATGTTAACATGTCAAACTATATATTTAAACTATATAAACCAAAAAAACATTGTTCCATAAAGGTTACTGTTACTTTACTTATTTCGTGTAATATGAAAATATTTATACCTAATTGAACAGGTCCCACTGTTTGGAGGTTTTCTGTTATGTTATTACAAATAATACGGTAACGTCTATAGTAAACTTCACATTGAAGGTAGACTGAAACTTTAGTTAACCAGTTACTTGTTCATTACCACTTCAGTGTGCTGGCAAGTGTATAGTGTCGCTGATAGCTACTAGCACGCATGCTAGTAATCGCATGCGTGCTAGTGGCACGGGGGGGAGTGGTGGGGGAAGCGTATCATGTCTGAACGCATCCTACCAGAGTAGCTAGCAGAGTGAAGCGTGCGCTGTTAGGTTTTTTTTTGCAAGGTGATATTTTCAATCTTAAAATGGCTCGGCGCACAGTGCATTGAAGTGTATGGGGGAGAGGACAAAAATCATAAAACCGGTTACGCGTAGAATAATAAAAAAAAAATGCCGTTTTCTAAATCTGAGTCATTAGCATCATAGTTAGTTCGCGCATATTAAAAATATACATATTTATACACAATTTAACACATTTCATAAATAATAATATTAGTATTTTTGTAAACTTTGATATATTTCTTTATTTATTTATTTATAATTTTTTTACATAAAAAAACCCCGTGAAGTAGTACCTTGTGAACACTGCTAGGCATATAATACCAGCCATAAAGACTGATGTACATTTGTCGCATCTCGTTTAATAATAATTTAAAACTATCGAGATTGATGTGGTAGCCGCTTGCGAGCACTCTGAGAATTGTAGAAAATCTCACAATTAGCTCCTTTTCAATACCCGTAATTTCTGCGCTGAGGTCGGGGTTCAAGAAGAAACGCCTTGCTGTGTTGCCATCGTTTGTAGAGCCATATCCTGGATTCGGTTTGTCTACTAACAAACCCATTTTTGATTTGAAGTCGGCTTGAATTTTTTGTTTATTGTTATCGACAATTTTCTTTTGCTCCTCCCCCCTAACTTGCCAGGATTTGACAGGTAGTCGGTACGTTATGTGCAAAATACACTCAAAATATCGAATCCAACAGTGTAGGGTGGACAAACCGAATCGAAAGTTCTCAGTATTAGGTGGACGATTCAACACGTTTTCCGTATTCATCTCCTTTGGAGTTGCTCCACAGATTAGGCACTTAGACGTGGAGTTTGTTCCGGATAATATGTTGCTCACACTACCATCCATCATAGTGAACAACATCTCGCAGTTAACACGACATCTTTAACCACTCTCGGTAGCTAGGTCACAAGCTTGCAGATTACTGATTTTCTCATTCATCTCCTCCTCCTCATTGCACACAAGCTCTGCGTTTTCTTTTTGGAAAATAAACTTTACTGGTCTGCAGTAGAGTGTTAATGATGGTCTTGGATTAACCCAAACGTCTCGTCCAGAATCTAGATAAATCAATTTCAATGGCACCAATGCTATCAGAAACAAATATTCATCAGTGCTTGAAGCATCCGTGAATATTTGTTTATACTGGCTGTGACCCGAACTGCCATCTAAACCTCATTTACATACAAGTTTTAAGTTATCGCTACCCTCCTCCAATATAGCCAAATTGATAATACTCCGTGCAGTTAGTTGCAGAAGTTCTTGTAAATTAACTTCAGCTGAAGTTTCAGTGACTGTGATTAAAGGTGGCAGGAGAACATTCTTCGTTTTGTTAAGCTGGTAAAGACTTGGAAAGCAGTTTGGGTGCACAGCATTTACTGCAGCTCTTAACACTTTTTATTTACTTTCTGATAGATCTAGATCGAGATACAGGGCTAGTGCTTGATGAGGAGTTAGTGAAGACGTCCCATCCTTTTCTGGTGTACCCCTAGCCACATCCGCAGCAAACTGCAGCTCGTCTGATTTTCTTCCAGACACGAGCTCCGATACGCGCCTTTTTTTGGTCTTGAGCGAAGCTTCCTCGAATGGCTTGAAGGGTCGTCCGCGGGTACGACTTGGTCCAGGCTGATTGGTTATATCTTGTAGACCTTTTAAACCCAATGGTAACTGTATTTGTTGGTTTAGCCACGTCTCATTGCGTGCACGAAATTTCTCTCGATTGCGTGAAACGTCATTCAGCAAATTGTTGAATTTTAAACAAAAAAGTCTACTGAAAGTCCTTATCTTGTCCCGATTTTCATCATCGACGTCAATAAAATTCATAAGCGAACATATTTTCTGAAAAACAGCCAGTTGTCTATCGGATTTTTCGCTTTCGAAGAACACTTCTGCGAGTTCGAAATTTTTGATAGAATTACCTCCGTCTGAAAAAAAAATCATAAAAGCAACAATTGAATGGAAAATAACAGTCTTTTATATAAATATCAGAACAGTTGGGTGATTTTCCTCGATTTGACTTCTGGCAGTTGGGAATAATAAACCGCGAGTTTTCAAAATATTATTTTCTTATGCTGCATACAGAGCATCAAATTTAATCCGGAAGTACTAACTGTACTAAACTAAAGAAACAAGAACATACGTCTCGTCAGAAGGCTTAGGTCGGGTTGTTTCGGAGAATTTGAACAATTCTTATTATATCAGTCCTTTCAAGCAACTAGCCTATAATGATATTATAACAGAACTTGAATAAGACTTTCACAGAACCCGAAAATGAACTTTAAAATTTGATGAATTGTTCAAATTCTCCGAAACAACCCGTCTTAGGGTGTTACATGTTTTCTTCAAATCGGATGGCCAAAACCATATTATGGCTCTCTGGAATTCAAAGATTGTAATGGCGTTTAAAAATCTTCATAACCTCTGATAAAAACGGCAGTGTTTTTGCTAAAAAGTCCCGACAGTAAATCCAATGCCTACAGTATGAGAAATTATTATTATTAAAGAGTATTTTTCAGCTTTCAAAAACAGACATGCTCTCCATAGCTGAAATAGAACCTACACCGTATTATTACGTTCTTGTTATTTGGATATCTGAAAAATGCTTTGATGTTAAATAACAGAAAAAACTATGATTAGCAGAAGTTTTGATTTCTATTTTGTCAACAATTTGCCTTTGATTTCTGTTTACTTTGATATTAAATTAAATCCTGTCAAATATCTATATTTATCCATAATTAATTAATTATTTTAAATGGTGATTTGGTTTTCATAAATCTGACATTTAAAACAGGTGATAATTTTGGAGAAACGGAAATTTAATTACAATGAAGTAATTTATAATTTCAACAGATGCACTGTTACTGTTAAGTACAACACAATTACAATGTTGTTAATTATTAGTTCAGTGGCTGCATTAGACAGGATTTTTTTCAATAATTTAGTTAATATTCTCACGAATAGAAATTACGAACCCAAGTAACACTCAAAAAGCTGTCAAATGAAGAAAAAAAGACGGAAAAATAAGGAGCTTGGTAACGTGCTCAATGGTATCATGCTAATGACGCATAAGATTCTGGTTAGCTGATAGATTCCAGAGCACATTCAGAAAGAAAAATAATTTAGTTAAAATATTTATAAATATTTTCAGTTAAAAACATCATCAAAATATTTTTTATCACACTAGTGGTGACACTGATGACACTACCACACGTCGCAAAGACACTGATGACACTGCCACACGTCGCAAAGACACTGATGACACTACCACACGTCGCAAAGACACTGATGACACTGCCAAACGTCGCAAAGACACTGATGACACTGCCACACGTCGCAAAGACACTGATGACACTGCCAAACGTCGCAAAGACACTGATGACACTACCACACGTCGCAAAGACACTGATGACACTGCCAAACGTCGCAAAGACACTGATGACACTACCACACGTCGCAACGACACTGATGACACTGCCACACGTCGCAAAGACACTGATGACACTGCCACACGTCGCAAAAACACTGATCACACTGCCATACGTCGCAAAGATCATAAAGTATTTAAGGTGCTGCTGGAACGAGTGCGTTTTAAGCGATGCGCCACACGGACAAAACTTACTGTTACAAATATTTTTCTGTCACACTAGTGGTGACACTCACATTGCCACACGTCGATACAAAATTTTGCTAATTTATTCAATTCTGCATTCTTCATCTTCAAATTATTGGTAATCTTGGCTGAATGAATTGAGAGATTTCCGACAAAACTATCCGTAAAACACAAATGTGTTATGGCGATGTGGGAACACGTGTTCATAAAAAATAATTTTGCATTTTGCAACGTAGCTGCATGAACACGTGTTCCGATATATTATGAAAGTACTAATAGGTTATTAGGAAAAAGCCTACTATTTTTTTAAAAGATGTGTCTGAGTATTTAAGTAAATCAGCAATACTCATTTTTCTCCGAGTAGGATATCTCATGTAACGACGCATTCGTTTTTGTTTTTAATTGAAAAAATAGTTTCACAGGACAGCAATATTATTTTTTTTTATTCCAAATTTGTCAAGAATCGCTGTATAAAGTCTATCGGGTTTGTGCTGATACAATTCATATAAGTAAACAGAAGTTCCTAGACATTTTGGAAACAAAATAACAGTCTTTACAAGGTACAGGTCGGGAAACACGCCAAACGCGTGCCCAAAACTTTGTAAACGTTACATCGTTTATTTCCAACCATCCTCTTCACCATCTCTTTCCCTTCCCCACCCCCTCAGCCTCTCAATATAACCCAATGGGGAGCAATGGAGATTCTAGTGGCATCGCGGTATTCGGTCTTACTTGTTCTCTCAATGCGTCAATTGTCACCAATACCTGTAACTATCTGTCCTGAAAACCTCTCACGGGTATTGTAATTCATAGGAACTAGTATACACTAATACTATACGATCTCACAAATTATGATAATCATCACATACTTTAGATAAATGTATGTTTTCTTTGTAAAAATATTTAAATAGGTATAACTCATCAAACACATAAGAGTTTTATTTTTATTAAAATTTAGCTATACCCCGCCACTTGTTGCTGATAGAGAAACAATAGCGCTTGTAGCTTTTACCTACAACAGATGGCGCCGTTTTTTTTTAAACAAGTTTATACCGGTCACAGGTGATATCTATGTAATATATAATAAATTTGAAAGCAATCGGTGAAGAACTAACGAGAATTTACAATTGTTTTAAATTAAATGGATAGATAAATTTTAACAGTAAATTTAAACATCTTATCTTGCTGTCCTATGTGACTTAGGGGTCGAGTGGTCGCCAGTTTGTTTAATCCTTTCAGAAGGTTTCCCTTGTTAAGAGATCGCTGAAAAATGTTCAGCATCCGTGTTTTATATAGTGCTTACCTTCTTATTTCACGAAATGCGCGTAACTTCTACCGTTTAGCCGGAATTTGCAATTATTATAGCATTTTAAACCGATTAAATTTTGAATGTGAACCTAGAACAAAGATTCTCAGTGCAGTCGAAGATTTTATACCTGACTCAAGTGTCAAGTGGTGTCGGGATTTACGGGACCTTTTCAACCGAGGATGTCTGCTTGGAGGACAGATAAGCCATATTTTGTTTAAAGTTTTTGTTTTTATTTTCTGTTTTTGTTTATGTATTTTGTTACAGATGACACACATAAACTTCACTTTGACTTTGGTTCAAGATGTTGTTTATGATAGCCTGCGATAAGCGAGCCCTAAGGGTCTGAGACAGAGGTGTGAAATCGTGGGATCACGACAGTAGAAAGAATTTTATTTTTTTATTTTTTTTGCTGGATTTTATTTAGGTATTGGAGCCAGGAAGGAGTCTGAAAGGGTCGAGAGGATGCACTAGGTGGCATGAAAAGCTGGGAGGTGACTGGAGAGACTAGGGTAGACTAGGATGAGGTGATTTTGCACAGCGGTGCTGCCAAGGTCTTTTATCTATGTGAGGATGTTGTGTCGGCGCTCTTTATTGGCAGCAGACACATGTCAGCGCTATATTAGCGGCGGACACATGCCTGAGCGGATGACGAGCCTCGTGCTGGCACAGTTGGTGGACGGGGTAGTCTCTCTCCCTGCAGCAGCTGGTACAGTTCCTTCGCTACCTAGGACTCTTGCAGCAGAGTCTCCATCTTCTGTCTTTGTCGAGCGTCACAGCGGTGCTGCCAAGGTTTGTTGTCTATGTGAGGATGTTGTGTCGGCGCTCTTTATTGGCAGCAGACACATGTCAGCGCTATATTGGCGGCAGACACATACCTGAACGGATGACGAACCTTGTGCTGGCACAGTTGGTCTAAATAACAAATGTAGATCCTAGGAAATAAACTGTACAGCGCCCTTGAGGTGATTTTTCACAAAAACGGCGCTCTACAAATTATCCAATTATTATTATTATTATTATGAAATTGGGTATTTTTGATTTGTTCATATGTTGTACATGACAGATCTCCGGATCTTTGACGAAAATTCCAGACACCATTTTTTTAAATTTGTATTACTGCACGTACGACATACCAAAATAGCATAACTTCCCTGTTCGATGCAAGGTAACTCACCTTGTTATTGTATTACTATTCACCTGATTTGTTTTGGGTAAAAAAACTTTAATTTATTGTATCTCAGATACACAAAATACAAAAAGGTATCATACCTTATGTTAGTATTTTATATTAACAATCGAAAATTTAACTATAAAATTATAGAGAATGCCATTTAATCACACTACACGCGCCATTTCGTGTTAACATTTGTAAATTTTAATTAATAAATTTCTTGCCGTAAGCACACTTAAGTTTGTAAATACATTATATTTAAGTCATGGCTATCCATTCTCGAGAAGTTTAGAGTTTAGAGGAATATAAATGAATACACCATTAAATTAGCTACATTGTACTCTGTATTCCAATGTACTCACTCAAAAGCATCCTGAGACGGTAAAACAGTAAAGTTAAATACAGTAAAACAGTGCTTGGAGGGTTCCACCTACATGACATTACTATAAGAAGATTAAGCTAATGAAATCGACCGAGGAAACTTAACTTGCGATCTGGAATCCTTCGATTTACGCGTGGCACATCTGCCAAACTTTCAAATATTTCAAACTTAGAAACATTAGACATGTATAAAAAAATTCTAAAAACATTTATTTCAAAAAAATACAGAGTACAAAGGGTATAGCTTATATGTTACATCCTATTTCTTCCAGATAACCCAACAAATACACATTATATTACATAACCCAACAATTACATGTTAACAAATCTAGGTAAATAAAAAAAGAGGTATTTAATTTATCTAAAGTATTCATTTAAAGTGTAGTGAAATTTGTTTAAAAGAAATGTTTTTAGTGATGATTTAAATTTGAGTATGTCGGTTATTTGTTTGATGCTACGTGGAAGGTTGTTATATACTTTAGTGGCCATGTAGTGTGGTCTTTTTTGAAATATAGTTTTGTTTGCTTTTTTGATTAATAAGTTTTCTTTGAACCTTAATTATAAGAACAGTAATAGAAGGTGTGTATAATGGCACAGTAATAAAGATACAAAAATAGTAGCCATATTAATGTGTGATATAACCTGCCTCACTATTCACTACCAGAACCTGTATTGAAGCAGAATTTATAAGATGTCTATGGTTTACCAATACATATAGATAATAGTGATTTACATTTGGGATATTATGCCGTGTTGCGCTACCTCCTTCTTTAGCCAACGTTTTGGACAGTATTACAGTGTCCATTATCAGTGCAGATGACATTCTATTACACCATTTATTTATTAGAAGGTACCTACAAACTTTACTCATCGTCCATAGTACGATAATTCAATTAATTAATTATTCGCTAGACTAAGGTCAGTTCACTGGTTAACCTGTGTTGAATATGCTTTGTTTAAGGGCGATTTTTAATTTATTCAAATGTTTCACTTATCTTGTTTTTTCCGGTAGATTAGAATACAGTTAGGGCACAAAATATATCAAGTTTCTTTGTCTAAGTGAAAATGCTGAAATCCTCGACCTAAGACAAACCGAGCTTTTTTTAAATGTAAAGAGCTCAAAATTACTAAATATGTTTCCAAATATAAACACAGTACAGCTTCACAATCAAAATTTGCTCCATTTTATGTAAAGCATTTCGACGACAAATCTGATTGGTATAACCCGACCCTTACATTTGGAGCAATACCCCATCCGGAATTAATACTCGAATCGAAATATCTCGGCACAAAGCCCGGCTTCTTGAATCTGTAACCTGAAACCCTAATATCAATTATTTTTATTTCGTTGAAATATTGGCTTCCGGAGATACAATCCGTCCGTAAGATATTGTTGGAAACGTTCTGGAGAACAATTACAATCTCACGCCGCGCCGTATTCAAATTGTGATTGCTAAATAATTTTCCCGACGCGAGGAAGCCTCGGTTACTAAAACGGTTTTTTTTATTGTAAAGAAAACTTATTTCTTTTAAAATTGAAAATTAAATAATAATGTTATTAAGTTATGCAAGTGTTTTAGTTTTTTATCAATGTGAGTATTGAGCTATTTATATTATCAGAGCTATTTCATAGTTCAAAGCCTTTAGCAAATAATTGATTTATTAATATTTCTGTTATATGCTGATGATGCGGTGCTGATTGCTAATAGTATGGATGATCTTCAGTCTCTCGTGTCTAGGATGAACGAAGTATGCGTGAAGAATGAGTTAATGATGAATGTAAGTAAGTCCAAAGTAATGGTGTTTGAAAGAGAGTGTACGAAAACAGTGTGCAATATAGTGAATGAGGAATATTTGGAGCAGGTGGATGAATTTGTGTATTTAGGAAGCATGTTTACGAGAGATGAGAAGGCTGACAGATATTGAAAGAAGAGTAAATGCAGGTAAGGGCCAGCTTTCCGCGTAAAGAATTTAGATTTGGGCAACACCCACAAAATAAACAATATTTAGTGTTAAAAGAATCCGACAGAGGTGTCTGAATTCGTATTAGGAATAATTTTGGGGATTATTTAATAATTTAAATAACGAAATTAAATTACCGACATCTATTGCAATTTTAGAAAAACAGACCCATTTTTAGTTAGCACCGAGCAAATCCGAACGAAGTCGAAATGAAGATGGATCTCAAAATATGGGTTTTATTACGGATTTAATTAATTAATTATTTTTTTTAATTTTACAAAAAACATTTACGAAAGTTATTTGTATAGGTATACAAATTACTTTTTATTATATTATATTATTATATTATTAAATTTATTATATTATAAAGATAGATAGAAAGATCCTTAGTGCTTCCTGAGGACTTACAAATCAGAAGACTTTTTTGTAATTATTTATTTATTCATTTAAACAATTCAATAATTATAAAGAGTAATAAAACATGTAAGCAACATAAAATTACATTCTAAAATGTGAAAGGGGCTCTATTTATTTACATTTTTATGAAATTACTACTTTTAATAGTTTAAGCTTTCAGTGAACTTTCAATTTTATTTTTAACTTCTCTAAATATTATTTGTTTAAATTGTCAAATATAATTTAATCACAAACACAAGATTCACTCAAAATGAAGGATTGGTGGTTCCGAAATGTTCCCATAAATACGGTGAAAGAACCCTAAACTATAAACTTTTTACCCTAAACATGCTTCGAGCGAAATGCGGATCTGGAAACCTTATCGTCAATCTGAGCAAAACATACCATGAACGTCAATATAGCAACAGCCTTTGTTCTGCTGCAGTTTCATTAAATGCCGAGAGATCCGTTTACAGTCTCCAAAAAGCAATACTGGGGCACAACCCTAGAAGCAAAGCTAAATGATTGGAATACAGAAAGATAAAAACACACCATTGTCAAAAATATCTTGGCCGTAAATGATTAAATAAAATTAGATTTATTCAGGAAGGCAAGCATTACGGTGATCGATGTTAAAAATCTAGCATAGCCCTAGAATAACTCCAGTATCTTTAAGAAACCTTTCTCTTAAAGCTCAGAAAAAAACTTTCCATGACAGTTAGATATACCACTCTACAACAAGACCGCGTACGGTAAAACTGTAAAAAAAATAAAGTAATAAATAACAAAATAAATATTTCACAACACAATAATTTCATCGAAAATCTTAAATCTGTTTCACCTTTCTACATTTTCTATATTCTCCTTAAGAGTATAATCTTTAGATAATGCCTTTTCAGATTATTCGTGGAAGCTAGAAAAAAATAAAATCATTGATTATAACTGCACTTCAAGTGACCTTTTAAATAACAGTAAAGGGCTCAAATGATTTTATTATTACCTCCGTGCCTTTGCATCTTTACAAGACTTGGGCAAAACATTCTGTAGCGGAGTATAGATTTCACATCTGAAACATAATTAAAGAGTTTATTGAAAATAGAACACCAAGGTACGGTTAGTCAAAAAACGTACAATAAAGTTAATTCTGGGTAGAAATTGTACAGTTGAAATTCAGGACAGGTTCACTCCCTCCTCCTCAAAAAAGACCCTCTATACAGCATTCTCAAAGATGACACAGGCTCTGAGAGAAATTATTTTCTTCAGGGCCTCCTTCCGACATAAAAAATAACATCACTGAACTAAATTATATTCTTGTATTATTGTAGAAAGCAATCACTTTGTGGTTTGACATATTTAATAAAATAAAATACTTTTTTGTTTTAAAACCACGATATTTATTAATTTAAGAACCGACCGGTTTCGCTTTACTTAAGCATCATCAGGGTACATAGACATATGAATATTAGTAGACCTGCCCTAAGTGATTAAAAGCGTATTATCCCCACTCCCCATACCGGTTCCATTGAGCCGGCTGGGCTCGCGTACGGCCTCAAGTGATATTTGAAAACGTGACGTCATCATTCTTGTGCGAACTATGGTAGAGGCATCATCGGTTCATTTTACGAAATAACACGGCAAAATGTTTACTTGTACTATGAAAACTGGTAAAAATAGATGCGAAAAAAGAGAATAAACTCAATTGTCGTATTACATTCCATATATAAGCATTATTTTATTTTATTTTAAGCATATTCACATCGTATAATATGAATCAGTTGTTACTATCACATCGAGAAACGTCTGGACGCGAAACACGAAGCTGGTTGGTTGCTGGGAAGTAAATTATGAACATTTATAAAAGTGTCTTAACTAAATACTCTGAAACTAACTACGACTCTGAATATAGAAGCTGCCTTACTTTGCCGAATTTGGACTTTGCAAATTTGTTCATAACGTGGCGAGTAATTTGCGCTCCCATGTAAAAATGTCTATTCATTCAAAGCAGATTTTACTTTTAAGAAGTAAATGGTGATATTATAATGCGAGATGCCTATTTACTGTCAGATTGATTTATTGACGAATCACAGTCATCTTCACTCCCTTCGTTCTTCAACAGTTGATTTTACCCCTCGCCTTTATCTTCTCGTCTATTAATTCCTACGTCTGTGTCAGGGTACAAATTAATACTAAACAAGAAGTACATAATGTGTGCATATATATAACAAAATATAGAGGGAGACAACATGATACAAATATATTATAGAGGGAGACAACATGATACAAATATAAGCAACACAAAGACGGTCATAAAATACATTAACATAAGTGCACAAGTAATGGAAAAACCGCTAGATAATTATTTAGACTAATGGGTTATAATAAATCAACTTAAGTGGCAATCAGATCTCAACAAATTAAAGAACACCACCGAAATGTGTATTTTGACATAAAGCTCAAGTTCACCTGCCCCCTAACATCCCCTACAGCAATTTTGAACCAATCTTTTGAGAGCTCTAAAATATCAAGATTACCACCGAAATCTAACCTCCTATCCAAACCAGCATTTATAATAATGGATTTGGATTCGCTCTTTTGTACAACTAATAAATAAATATTAATTTCAGCATCATTTTTTATCGTATTATCCGTGAGATGATAATATTGAAAAGTTTTACATTAACTTACTTTAGGTAGTACATACTTACATCAAACTGACTTTATATAAGTATTAATTTATACATATTTATTGACAAAGTCAATAATTAGTTAGAGAGACATTGTGATCTCGTACTTAGAGCTGTATTCCTGATAAAATGTACTCCTCTACGAAGGCAAAGTTTCCGACCAGAATTTGAGAAAGAAATGTAAAATAGTATTTTCTCACCTTTCAATACCTTTCCGAATACGTTGAGAAATATTCCATTTATTTGGATTTTATTGCAAAACGTAAATACTCTGACCTTCTGACAGAATATGCACCATCTACCCTTTCAATCCGGAAGCAATCTTGTAAACTTTTAGATTGAATTACTATACAAAGCTATCAACAGATGTCGCTAAGATGTAGATGCATTATAACACATCGTACGAGGTCTGTGTAGCCAAGCGGTAAGAATCTTCGAGTCTCTGCGGCCGGCCATATTATACATTAAACTTTATTATTTGAATTTAAAACAACATTAAAACATTATAAAAAACATTATTTGAATTTAACCATACATTGGTTGAATTAAAATAATGTTAAGAAAACATATGAATATGCCGTACGAGGTCTTTCGTAGCCTAGCAGTAAGAATCCTCTCACCGGCCGGCCCAGGTTCGAAGTCCGGAGTCGTCGCACGGTATATTCACAAGTTTTCTTAACATTATTTGAATTCGACCATATACACTGGTCGAATCATCGACTCTCTGCGGCCGTCCCCGGTCCGATGCCCGGAGCCGTCGCACGGTATATTTATATATATATTTTTTATTTTTTATTATTTAACGCCCAGAGGGCTTTTACATGGTTGATAGTATAATTTTAATTTGACAAATACTTTCAAACATAAAAAATAAGAATAAAATTATATTTGATAAAAGCTATGTAACAAGTCATACAAACACAAGAAACAAAAACAGAAAATTACAGCTATTTGTAGGTTTACATGATGTGTTTAGGAGTATTGTTGAAATAAATGTTTTAAATGATCCACAAAACTTGCCAAGTTGGTATTGAATATGTCAACATCACCCAAGTAATGATTTCCCATGGTGTGAAGTCGTTGTATCGGAGAGTGGGCAATGTAGTTACGCTTATGTGTGCTGCTGTAGAATATTGTATTTTGTCGTGTTGTTACTGTGGGTGTATGTATGTTTATAAGTTGCAGGAGTTCACAACAGTCGAATTTAGAGTTAAGTATTTTGAATAAGAACGTTAAATCGTTTATTTTACGTCTATCTTCTAATGTATGTATTTTTAGAGTATTTAATAAGAAATTGTATTTTAAGTCTTCGACAGGGATATTTAATTTAAAATTTATAAAACGTAGAATTTTTTTTTGTATTCGCTCAATGTTGTTAATGTGAATTTTATAAGATGGAGACCAAACTACTGAGTTATATTCAATTAGACTTCTTACTAGAGATACGTATAATAGTTTAATGGCTTGCAAAGAATTAAAGTTTTTAGTTGTTCTTAATACGAAGCCTAGTGTTTTCATACCTTTGTTCACAATTTGATGGATATGATTGGTAAAACTTAGTTTTTCGTCCAAAATAATTCCAAGATCTCTCATTTCCGTGACTCTTTCTAAAGCTATGTTATTGATGGAATTTTTCTTAACATTATTTGAATTCGACCATATACATTGATCTAATCGTCGACTCTCTGCGGCCGTCCCTGGTTCAATGCCCGCAGACGTCGCGCGGTATATTCATATGTTTTCTTAACATTATTTGAATTCGACCATATACATTGGTCGAATCATCGACTCTCAGCGGCTGTCCCCGGTTCGATGCCCGGAGCCGTCGCACGGTATATTTATATGTTTTCTTAACATTATTTGAATTCGACCATATACATTGGTCTAATCGTCGACTCTCTGCGGCCGTCCCTGGTTCAATGCCCGCAGACGTCGCGCGGTATATTCATATGTTTTCTTAGCATTATTTGAATTCGACCATATACATTGGTCGAATCATCGACTGTCAGCGGCTGTCCCCGGTTCGATGCCCGGAGCCGTCGCACGGTATATTCATATGTTTTCTTAACATTATTTGAATTCGACCATATACATTGGTCTAATCCTCGACTCTGCGGCCGTCCCTGGTTCAATGCCCGCAGACGTCGCGCGGTATATTCATATGTTTATTGTTGTATGGTAACTTCCATAACAGAGGACGCTACTTCCATTTACAACAATCTGAAATCATACAGACATTCGCTTAATAATGCTGTCTATTGCCGCTCCTCTGTATTTTCAAGAAACCGAAACAATATAATTCAGGTACTCACCCAACACCTTTTAAATTATTTTCTAAACCCGCAAATAACGAATATCTATTAAAAAGTAGGTAAACAATCAAATTAAGACCAACCCGCCATTAATTAAAGAGGAAGTAAATCGTTATTCCCGAAAATATTATTAAAACACTTTAAACATTACACAAATACAAATATGGTTAGACTTAATAAAATATTGTAAATAAGTTGTCTCAATGTAGCATTACCACAGTTCGATAAATGTCCTTTAACACCGAAACAAACAGATGTCACAATAATAGGGACTAAAATACTTTACAACAACATTATTTAATTTGATGAAAAAAAATCACATTTTTATCATAATTTAATAAAAAATATAAACGAAAGTTACGAAACCAATGGTTTCTTCGTCAGGATAAACATATGAAAGTTGTTACGAATAGACAAATTAGTACCAGCAACAAAAAATGGTTACATCGATAGGTGATTTTAGATATTCTTATTCTAAGAAATTATTATATGAAACAAGTGAAATTATTACTAAATAGGACTCACTACTTTCAAAAAAATTGGTATATCTATTCTTAAACTACTATAACAATATTGTATCTATTCTATTCTGTTATTGATAAAAAAGCCCACGAAAAACTGCAAGACTTTTAGCTTCCGGAAGTTCATAAAACATTTTAATATATTATTTTTAATTAGTAAATGTTCAAATAGCGTAATTTACGCAGGGAATTGACGGATTCGTAGCCAATGATCGTAATCACTCATCCACGGAGGCCGTTAGTGTTATATACTCGTACATAGTCTTCTCGTTGAAAGTCTTTTCTCGTAACAATTGACAAGGAGTACCAATTATCTATTGGCTCACAAAGGGTTATGTATTGTATTTTCTGAATAGCTCGTTTGGTGCAATTTCACGTCGCCGCCACAATAAACTTAAGGAAAGATTACACCACATTAGCCTTGAGGTTAGTCCTTTATTCTGTTAGGATCGCGCCGTGTCGATAGCCGTAAACCTGAATCGGTTGGATTATAAAAATGATTAACAATTATCGGAAAGGACGTCTGGGTTTTGTGTGGTCGGGGTTGGACCTTGGAAGGGTCTCATTGTGTTGGGGGGGTCGTGCCGTTTTCAGTCATGGTTTGGTCCGGACAACACCGGATCTTCGTCGTCTGCACGTTTCTTGAAAATAGCCGTTCCTTCATCGCCACCCAGCGGGCCAAAGTCTAAACCTAGGGGATTAGGAAGACCCAAGGAAAGTGAGAAGAGCTATCGAAAGGTCGCCTAGGCACTCTGCCCGGAAGCATGCAATTGCACTGCTGACCACTAACTAAGATTACGCCTACAAGATTATGATTGTCCAAGAGTTGAAGTCATTTTAGTTTATGTGGATTTCTATTGAACAAAAATTTATACCTACACATTTTAATTTCGAAATGACCTTAATCTCGTCACAACATACTGAATTTTTTGTTTTGGCTTATTTCGAAATGAACTTGTTGTTTGGGCCTAATTTGGTGTCCAGGGGTAAAATGCGCTAACTTCGGGAGGTGATTCTACATGATGGTAGAAGTAAAAAAGATAATTTTACGAAATTCCGATGTTTATTTGCCCATACAAAAATATTTTTAGATAGAAGAATATTTATTTTCCAAACAAACAATTCAACTTTTTTACATTTCATCTTTTTTACTCCTAAAGTCAAGTCACCGAATCACACACCGAAGTTAGCGCACTTTACGCCTGGACACCCTGCAAACGTACTAAATGGACTTAATCAATTAAATCTCTCGGGGTCAGAATTTCAGTTGGTTTTCAAGCTCGCCTTAAAAGATAATGATAATAAGATACGTCAGTAGTAGTCACTTTATATATTTGTTCGTCAGATAGTTAGCATCCCTAATGTTATATCAGGTTCGTACACAGTACATTACGGAATTACGGAACAATTACACTGTGTAAATATACAAATACAATATTTAAATTTTATATTTTACTAAAAATATATACGAAGCAAATTGTTAACTAATAACATATTTTTAAATAAGTGAAAAGCTTTTTTCACATATTTAAAAAAACATAATATCTGCTACTTCTACATTGGTTATCTAAGCTGTATATGCGTGGTATAAGAGAGTTTGTTAATGAATTGGTATTTACATTATTGTTGCAGTGAAAGTTATTTCAGTGCTATTCAAAATATCTGCTACTTCTGCATTGGTTACCTAAGCTGTGTATGCGTGGTATAAGGAAGTTTTTTTTTTTCGTATTAGGCAATTCACCCTAAAGAGAGTGCTATGTGCTATAAGGAAGTTTATGAATGAATTGTTATTGATATTATTGTTGCAGTGAAAGATATTCCGACATAAGTGGAGGTACTGTACGGCGTAACGTAACGTAATACAAATAAAGTGTAACATTGCAGTGGTCTCCGGGGCCTCCCAACATTACAGAAACAATTCTCTTAGCAAAGTACAGCCCTTCGAACTTACTAGCTATTGAAAGACTCGCACTTACAGGATTGGTCAAAACCCGCGGGACTCTTTCGTTCTAGACTGCGGAACCCAACGTATACGTTGTGTGTACGTATGCACGCCCTCCAAACATACCTTCTGTGCGCATAATTACATACTGGGATGGATCGTCACAACTTCTTTGAATAATCCATTCGAATACTGATACCAGTTCTTCGAAAAGCGATTAAAATAGACTTTTTCTTTTTTTAATCTTCAAATGTGCGAATTTTCATCAAGCAGTAATAAGCTTAATCAAAAGTGTGCAAGTAGGATGGAAGTAGTGTTAAGAAATCTCATGTAAAAGTGACCTTGTTTTGAAGGTCAAGTGTGCAACATTTCATCAATCACGGAATTAAACCGTAGATTTGTAAAATAAATATTCAAGTGCATTTTTCTTTACATAAACAGAAAAGCTGAATAGCCAGACTTTATCCGGGCTTTCATTAAACTTTGATAATTGGACATTGTTGAGCTTTGAGCTTTATCCAGTCTTAAGCTTCTTCTTTAAGTTTCACCATTGTGCATTTAAATGCATTATTTGAACTTGGGGCTTTGAGTTTTCAGCTTTTAGCTTTGAGTTTTTCACTTTGATTTTCCGCCCGGGAATCATCAGGTGGTTCGCTATATTTTGACTTAGCAGGCGTGCCCGGGATTATCGGGTGAGGTGTGTTGAGAGGCCTGAAAGGTTAAGACTCTTTTTAGACTTTAACATTGGAATAGTTGGTAAAATTAATATAATACTATTGCATTACTAATTAAATATAGTTTTATACACACAATTGAACTGCCCCAGTAACATTTTTATTTTTATTAAGTGACGAATTGAAGATCTTCACTAATTCACAGTAATTATTTCCCTCCATTCGTATTTTGGGCAGTGAGAAGTATTTCTCGTCGTTCTGTACCATGTGGGCAACAATTAAACGTTTGGCTGAGCGTCTCGTGCGAACCTTCAAATAAACTTTCATTTTTTTTCATTTCTACCAAAATGACCGCCTATTCACATTATCACATTAATTTTTGCCCATCCGGCGTTAAAATGACAGAAAGGAAATTGGTCAAATAACCGGTAACAATAATTCCGCGTTCTCCAAGTGTGTATCGCTACTCTGCTTGTTGTCAACTAATTCTCTATCCGTCTACAACATAAATGTCAAAGTTCAATGACATTTGCAAAAATTATGGCACATTCACATTTTGACATATTTTTGCTCTACCTTATATTATTATGCACACAAACGGTAGGTCCCAGAATTTGTGAACTGCAATTAATCCCGCTTCTAGTGTTACGTAAGAGAATACGAAAGTTTTACAATGCAAGCAATTCGGGATTATCATATGCATAATTTAAATTTTTTAACAGGAATATCGTCAGTGAAAATCCTTTGGACTATTTAACAGGGTGGTACAGTTTAGTAAATTTGTTGGAATACCCATTTTTAAACTTGGAAGCTTAAGTATTCTCTTTACGTTTCACATGAACATTGTAATGTAGGTTCCAGATGGGATAATTGTACTCATCCAATCTAAACATTTCTTTGGATTCAATTGGATTCCTGGTCAAAAATATGACATCATGTAAAACATCTATATATATATACATATATATATATATATATATAATAACCCCCAAAAATTACGTTATTAACATGAAATGATTCGTTGTCAGTGTTGCTAAGTTAGCATATTATATGCTAAATTTGGCATAATTACTCCATGTTTAGCATAACTATTATGCTTTTAGCATATAGCATATTTATTTGGCTTATTTTGACAGAAACATGAAAATAATAAAAAACAATTTTTTAACTAACAAAAATGATATCGATTGAAAAACTGGTGTCTCAATGGAGAAACACAGTTCACACTAAATGGGAATCCTTGACTTCCACTGTAGAGTTTTGGAATGAAGTCATGCAATATAAAGATGCAGCTAATAATAACCCCTTCGGTGATTTATGTCAGTTGCAATGTCTATTTTAACATTGCCGCATTCAAATTTTTTTTTTTTTATATTTACTCCACACAGGAGGCCCTGAAGAAAATAATTTCCCTCGGGGCCTATGTCATCTTTGGGGATGCTGTGTGGAGGGTCTTTTTTTGGAGAGGAAGGAGTGAACATGGGTCTTGAAGAGTCCCATGTTGTAGGAGGGAGGAAACACAGAGGCCGGCAGTTCGTTCCACAGCCGAGCTGTTGAACTTAAGAACGAATCGTAGAAGCGACCCGTTCTCATGTGACAAGTGTCAACTGTGTACAAATGTTGGGCGCGCGTTTGGCGTGTATCCCGACTACGCACCGGTGCCGAAGGGATCAATGACGCTAGTTCCTCAGAGCATCTTCCATTGTAATACCGATAGAACAAGGACAGCATACCTACCTGACGCCTGTGCTCTAAAGATTGCAGTCCGTTTGTTAAGATTGGGGAATCTATCAAACGGACCGCCCGTTTCTGCACAGAGTCAAGGGTTTTTTTCAGGTATTTTGGGGCTCCAGACCAGAGATGGCTGCCAAATTCGACAGTAGGGCGCACTTGCGATTTGTACAGGGTGAGCAGTTGTGTACTATTAAAGTATCTGCGGGCCCTGTACAGTACGCCCAGCTTCTGAGAGGCCAACTTTACTCTGGCTTCGATGGAGCCCCCGTACCTGAGCTGGTCACTTATAGTTACACCAAGCATATCAATGGAAGGCCTGTTCGGAAGATTGCTTCCGTTGAAGGAGACTAGATTATCATTTGGATCCCTTTTAGACGTAATCAGACAGGATTGGGTCTTTGAAACATTAAATTCGACGAGATTATTTTTACCCCAGGAGGAAATACTCTCGAGATAACCGTCCATTCTCTGCTTCAAAGCCCTCCGAGCCGTTGGAGTTTGTGTGCCCTTTGGGGGCTTGTCAAACAAAAAGCTATCATGAACTGTACTGTCATCCGCGTAGCAATGAATCGGTGCACATGTCAAAAGGTCATTGATGTGCAACAAAAACAAAGTCGGAGACAGAACCGATCCCTGTGGGACGCCAGCATTTATGGAGTGCGAGGAAGAGGTGAAACCGTCAGCAACCGCCTGAATCGACCTATCCCTTAAAAAGTCAGCAATCCACGTACACTGGGATGCGGGAAGTCCGTAAGAATGCAATTTGTTGACAAGTCCTCGGTGCCAGACCCGGTCAAAGGCCTTGGATATGTCTAGTGCGACCGTTTGGGTCTCACCGTGACGTTCCAGGCACCGCCCCCAAACATGCGTCACATACGCGAGAAGATCACCGCACGAGCGGTTCCGCCGGAATCCGCATTGACGGTCGTTGATAATTTTGTTCTTCTCGAGGTATGTGAGCAGTTTGTCGTTGATCACACGTTCCATCACTTTGGACAGAACTGATGTGATCGCTATGGGGCGGTAGTTGGCCGGGTTGGAGCGGTCACCTTTCTTGGGAATAGGGTGAATTACCGCTTTTTTCCAACCAGAGGGCACAGTGCCACACTTCAGGGACATTTTGAAGAGCTTTGTCAAAACTGGAACTATTTCCGCAGCACACCTCTGCAATACCAGGGCAGGTATTCCATCAGGTCCACTAGCTTTGTTAACATCGAGCCCCCGTATGACGTGGAGTACATCCCGATGCCGGATCCTCAGCTTTTTCATATAGAAGCCGCAGTGAGGAACCGACGGCGGAACAGCACCCCCGTCGTCGAGGGTCGAGTTTTCCGCAAACATTTTCCCTAATAAGTTAGCCTTTTCGGTGGCGGTGTTTGCTAGTGAGCCGTCAGGTCTGGTAAGAGGTGGCAAACTGGGTTTGCAAAAATTTCGACCTATTGAGCCCGCAAGCGACCAGAATGCTCTGCTGCCATGCGGGCAGGCAGCCAGCTTTTTGCTGATCTGCAGGTCGTGTTCGAATTTTGACCTATTGATGATTCTCTTGCATTCCTTTGCCGATTTGTTGTATGCTGAAATGCGGCCATTGAACGTGTATTTAGAGAAAAAGTGAGGTCGGTCAAAACAAAACTCCGAAATCGTTTGGCGGTGAGAACCCTAAATTCCATTTTGTACGTGAGATTTGGCCTAAAGAGAGCAGGAAAGTGCTGTTATTCTTACACTGTTCCTGACGAAGTACTACGCTGCATTGGAACCAAAGAAAGTTACGACTCCGTCACTTCACTCAGACTCAGGACTCAGCCTTCCACTTCAGCTGCTGTTAATGAAGAAGATGAAGATATTGATATTTTATTTCACTGATTTTATTTCTAAGTTAAATTTATGTAAACTTTTTTTTTGGCATTTTTTAAAGTAATTTAGCATTTTTCTGGCATATTTTTCCCATCACTCTATTTCTCAATAAATACTAAATGAAATTTATGTTGGCTTTTTTTGGCATTTTTTAAAGGAATTTAGCATATTTCTGGCATATTTTTCCCATCACTCTAGCATATTTTGAAGTAGTTGAGTTGGCAACACTGTTCGTTGTATCGGCGCGGCATATTTGTTGACTGGGGATTTTTGAAATATTCGTGCTCGTGAATTATTTAACATTTTCTGATATTCCCAATGGCATTTTTGCTTACAAATGTTTTCGAAATACTCGCCAGGAAGAAACTAATATTTTTTTAAGAATTGTGTTCGTTGGCTGGGGCGGATAAGACTCGAAAGGGGTATCTTTGTGGTGTGGATGTGGGAGTGAAAAAGCGCTGCAGGTAATTTTTTTTTCTAATTCGTATTGCAACCAGTGCTTTAATTTTCATTTTTTGGAAAGTCAGTTTCCCAACTACATTCCCTACTACATTTAGACGGAAACCATTTACTATTTTTTTAATGGAAATCTTTTAGTATCGTAAAAGCCCATCAGGGCGTTAATTAATTAATATGTAATAAAATAAAATATAAAAAACGGGAACCTTTAATAATATCAACTTAACCGGATAGTAGCTGAGTTAACAAATGCGTTGGATTCCCACCCAGTTAACACTATCAGTATCGTCCTGGTGAATTACCACAAATATAATATGTTATATGGAGGGTCTTTTAAAAAGGGTCTTGAAGGGAAATTGTACAAGGAATAGGTGGAATCTGGGGTCCAGAGTGTCCAGAAGCGACTTATAAATGCATCCCTCCCTCTGCGGTGCAATGGGTCGAGAGAGTCTGGCAGGAGAGGTCAAAAGGCGTTTTACGATTTGCCGCCAAAACAACATATTCGTGAATTCTACGTAAGTGGCGTTTTCTACGTCATAATGACTACAAAGAAGCCAGTTGGAACCTTTTCACTATGTGCGGTTTTAGATCATTTTTCAAATCAATAATTAAGAATGAAAATATTAAATTTTTTTTTTTTTTTGTATGATAATAATGACGAAAATAAACTTTACAAATTTTACACGCATTTTAAACGGCATTCATAGTTTGAAAATCTCCATTGGCATTAAATTCTATATGACGTAAAATTTCTAAAAGGCTGGTGATAAAGCGATTGGCCGGTGTGACCTCAACAAACGAACACTTTGTTTTAACGGCAATTCAAAAATACCACATTCTTAAAAAGATTTTAAAATGTATTCATCAACAAAACGATAAAATGCATATTATTACAATATCCCGTCTGTGTGTATTAAGGTGGATACATATATTTAAAATACTTTTATTTGTTTTTTTAGCTCAACAATTTGTCGATTCCCTTTACAAATTGCTGATTAAATGTCATTTCCATAATAATATTTAAGACATAGAGAAGCTATTCCATCTATTACTATGATTATTCACCTGTATAATGCATATTGCAATTATATAAGTATTTTCTAATCTAGAAATGTAGATCATGAAAAGAGTACCTCGTGCGGATCGCCATGTCACGTGACGTGACTCGATGCGCGATTTTTCATGCGTCATCACACTGACAGCTCGCTGTGGAATATTAAATTATCCGCTTTGTTTCACCGCAGTTTTAAATGAGCGTGGGACGGAGGGCTAAGTGTGTTTTCGGGGGAAATTATAAATAACTTAGTTTGTGGAAGTTTTCCGTGAATAGGCGAAAATATCCTCTGAAACAACCGTGGGGTTGAGGGATTATAGACTAAGGATAAAGAAGGGACTGGGGTGGGGATGGGGATGGGGTTGAGGGATCATAGAATAAGGATAAAGAAGGGACGGGGATGGAGGTGGGGTTGAGGGATCATAGAATTAGGACAAAGAATGGACGAAGGACGGGAGTTGATTGGAAAATAGATAGAATGATGTAGCTTCAATGCGAACGTGAAATGAAATTTCGTTTTACGGATGTGTTACACTACACCATGAGCTCAGAGCTTTTTTGGGCGTGGCCTATATCACTCCCCATACAATCCTATACAAATCCACCTACCGCGATGTACGTGGTCTGCTATCAGGGCGATATTTGAAAATTATTTAATCCCCCACCGACCCCGAGAGGGTCAGATGAATTAGGGAGCTGCCGTAGTAACGCGGATATCAGCTGCAAAGGAGACAGGTCCCGTAAAAATGAATGATATTCTGCAACATTTTCTGTTAACTCCGCTCACTCTACTGACACGTGTCGATATTCGATTCAGCAAAGATATGGCTCGCCCCCAGGCAAAACCATCGGCTGGCAGGTTTTACGGACAGGGATACGGCGTTATATATTTAGAAAAAAACATTACAAGAACTCTTTTTAACTCGAGGGAACATTCCATTCTCCTATGGATATCAAACAGCGGACCGTCCTGCTGGGTGAAATATTAAATTTTCAGGTCGGAATATAAAAAGGGATCGAAAATACCCAACAGTTCGGAGAAAAAATCAAACATTTTTATATCCGACTAACAAATTTCTTAAACGTGAATTTCACGACTCCTCATACTTTTATCTTGCATGATCCTAAGATCTCCAAGATTACGGAATCAAATTAAAGATCGTAAAATATCGTGTTAAACCACAAGGTTTACCCTTAATTACACATATTCAAATTGCAAGATTTCATCGATTCCATATAGAAATTTAATTAAAGTCTGATTAAAGATGAAGTCATTTTCAGAAAGAGTGTGAAATCATTGACATAAAATTCTTCTGCAATGGTATAATTATTGAATGTTTAATTTACATGTGGCCTAGATTTCTATCCTTAAGGAACTCCTGTTAAAATTCTAAATTCACTCGTTATCATAAATGTCTTCAGAAGTTTTGTTTTCTTTCTGTTTCTTACCTACTTACTCCCGCGCAGTGTCGTAAGTAATTCATATTTTAAATTTTCCCTTCAAACCAAAAAATCTGTCTTAAGTGCTGTGGTAGTGCCCGTAAGGGGGATTTTAAGTTTTCACGAGCCACACCGAGTGTAAGTATTTATTTTTTATTATTTATTATTTATACCCGCTAAACTGCCAAAGCAGTTTGTCAGCAGGTCAGTTTAACATAATATATTACTTAAGCATACAGATAGCGAGAAATCACAATATTTAAAATAGATACAGAAGAGTTTAAATAAGAACTTAAATAACCACAAAACAGAGCCATATATAAAAAAGAAACAGTAGAATAACTTTTAACTTACTACAATACAAAATAATAAAATACAAAGACAGTCAGTTGTAACACAGGCAAATTACTCATATTCATATATATATGCATAAGATTATAAACAATATCAGTATAAAAAATCTTGATCTATTAACCATTTTTTAATTTTATTTTTTAATTCGGGGGTGCAATTTGATTGAATTTTTATGTGCATTGGAATCTTATTAAATATGGTAGGCATAAGATAAGAGAAAGTCCGTTGTCCGTATTTATTTATAATTTTCGGAATGGACATACCTTCATTTCTATTGAATCTTGTGTCATATGCATGATCTACTTTTTCTTTGTATATTGAATCTGACGTTATGTTTTGACATATAATTTTAAACCATAATATTCCTCGAACAGATAATACGTTAACTGACTCATATAATAATTTTATATCTCTTCTTTGTGCATAAATACGTTTGTTTACCAAAAGCGTCATGGAGTTTTGAATCGATTGGATGTAACCTATATTTGTCTTGCAGGAGTTTCCCCAGGACGTTATTCCGTATCTGATTGTAGATTCCGCTAGTGACAAATAGATTATTTTTAACGTACTTATAGGCACAAAATATTTAATTTTGTAAATTCGCCCCGCAATAGTTCGTAGGCGTTTGCATATGTTGCTAACGTGTGTATCCCATTTCATATGCGCATCTACAGTTATCCCCAAATATACATACGTTTGTACCAGTTCAATGATTCCACATTTACAGGACTGTGAAGAATTGTGTATACACTCAGATGTATGCGACTTTATTATAGGCGTGATGGTGTATTTGGCATGTGGAGATTGTATAAATATGCATCAATTTAGTCTTTTTGGAATTTATTATTAGGCCGGCATCATGTGACCATTTCTGTAAAGAAAAGAAATCATGCTGCATGAGTTTTATTGCAATAGATAAATCTTCATGCGAAATGACTAGCGCCGTATCATCAGCATAAACGTAATGCTTAACAAAGGTGAAAATTTTATTCATGAGTGAAACAAATATTATGTATAATGTTGGCCCGAGAATTGACCCCTGCGGGACTCCTGTTGACATATATTTAGCTTTGCTGTAAGTTTGAAAGAGTTTCACTTTAATTTGTCGATTGGTTAAATAGTTTTTGAGAAGTTTTAGTAATTTTCCCCTAATTCCTATCGCCTCCAATATCTGTAATAGTTTTTTCGGATCAATAGTATCAAAAGCTTTAGAGTTGTCTATGAATAATACAAGAATATGTTTTTTATCATTGAGTTCTTGATTTACGTAATTGGAAAAGTCCTGTAGTAAAATTTCTGTGCTTTTATTTTTTTGAAATCCATATTGGTTGCGATCAATAATGGAGAAACTTTCTAGGTATTTTATTAAATTTACGGAGATGTATTTTTCTAGAATTTTTTCAATTGCTGGCAATATACTGATAGGTCTATAATTTTCCATTTCAGTGTGCTTTCCCCCTTTGTATATTGGCCTAACAATGCTACATTTAAGCTCATTCGGTATAACTGCTTGAGATAAGATTTTATTAATTAAATGAGTAATTACCGGACATAGAATAGTTATATGTTTTTTAATGTCGAACATTCTAATATTATCAATCCCTGGCGACTTGGAATTATTTAGTTGACTGACTATCCTGCGTATATCTTCACAGGTCGCTCTGGGCAGGTACATGCTATGCGGCAAATCAGCGGGGGCTATGTTGGACGCTTTGTAGTCACATTTGTGTAACATCGAGCTGATACTATTGGTAAACTGCTCAGCGAATCTATTTACAATGATTTCCTCTGTTTGCCCGCTATTATTCAACATGTACTTTGAGATAATTTCATCGCAGTTTGTTTTTGTTTTACGTCCCAATAATTTATTAATTTGATCCCATGTTTTTTTAGAATTGCTGAAATAGCTTTTAAATGTTTCATTAAAATACGTCGTTTTACTTTTTATGATTAATTTGGAAACAGTATTTCGGGTTGATTTGTATTGTTTTTCGTAGTTTTTATTAGTAGGTGAATTTTTCCATCTTCTGTACATGGAGTCTCTTATTTTAATTTTTTCTAAAATATCATCCGTTATCCATAATTTTATTGCATGTGGTCTTTTTTTGGGTTTTGGATAAAAAGTGATTTACTTTTTTCATATAGGTCGTTAAAAATGTTTTTGAGTTTATTGTAATAATTAATATTAAATAATATTAATTAATATATTTTGCAAAAAAACAGGAATTGCCACATTTACCCTAGACGAAAGACACATTTTTGTAAAAAGTATGGAAACATAGCAAAATGTAGGAACTAAGTATTATGTACTTGTACGGTGTGTTAGGGACGTACTTGACTAATTTTTACCAGTGATTCCTGACATTATTGAAAGTTAAAAATGTAAATGACCTTTTTGAATACGTTGACATTTGTTTCTACTTAAAACATAAAAAAATCAGTAGGTAGA